>NW_022475997.1:638562-696705 GCF_009193645.1 Aspergillus pseudonomiae
TTTTTTTCTCCCTTAAACTTCCACTTCTTATCTGGGCAGTTTGGGCAGTTTGGGCAGTTCGAGGCCACATGATATCCACTATGTACTGGTTTCTGTTACTAGAAGCTTTCCTAGGTTTCCACCATTCTGTAGATTTTGGAACCCATTTCTTTTTAGTATATGTTTATCTAATTAACCCTATATATTTTTGAAGATCCCCTGCTCTCCGGAAATTTGTTTCAGTGCTTGAAGGATGGTACGATGGACCCTCATATACGAGCACATATCCAATGAATGTTTCAAGCTCCGTCTTTGAGATTTAGACAGTTCAAGGGATACAAGGGAATTTCGCGGATGATAAGTTAGGTGGGTGCCTAGGGAGCGAAGCAGATCGGATTTCGGATGATCCACGCGCTGTCTGGTATTGGCGCAGGAACACGAATGCGGGCCTTGATTAGCAGATGGAGAGCGAGTTTGGTAGAAGGCCCTTTTCTCCTAACTTTCATTCATTCTTTTTTTTTTTTTTTTTTTTTTTTTTTTTTTTTTTTTTTTTTTTTTTTTTTTTTTTTTTTTTTTTTTTTTTTTCTCCCTATTTTTATTAATAAAAAAAATAAGAAAAAGGAGAAGGAACAGGGAAAAGTTTCTCTTAGCAAAATTATTCCTGATAACTCAGAATTTAACCTCGGAAGTAAAAGCCACTAAGATCCGACCTTGCAAGATGCACCAATTGCTGAATGTCTGGAGCCGAGTTGACCGATTGACAGCTGTTCCTTGTGCGATGATCCTCCAGCTGATAGCGACAGATACTGGAAACCTCTTTACCTAATTTTCACCGGGCTACTCCGTACTGTGGACGTTATCAACTGATGAAATGTACGGAGTAGTACATGTAGATATGGCATCAGGCATGATGAGTAACGGCCATGTTTCATGGAAACTCCACAGATGAAGCAGATGAAGTTTCACCGCCGTTCAGAGTACGATTTACGACAATCGTTTTTACTACTTCCATTGACGAGGTCGTTTTGTCCTAAAACGATGCGAGAGCTTCTGTCATTGTTTTCAGGTCTCGGAGCCTAATTTGAGTCCGTTCAAGCCGACTGGTGCGAGTCTAGCCCATGGACATACTTTCTACCGAGCCACTAAATTCTACAGTGGGTTAGTTTAATTTAGGTGATGCGGAGTCAGGTCACTGTCCAGTGTCCGGTGGTCAAGGCAAGCCGTAGGCATGGACCGTTTGCGGATTTGCGACAGTACGGGACAAGTGGGCCACACTACTCACTAGTACGTAGTGTTATTTTCTTTTTCCTCTTCTTTGGTTCTTTTAGAAATCAAAAGTAGAGAAGAATATCTAATGATGGTAATTTTTATTCTACACTTTTTCGTTTTTTCTTTCTTTTATCTCTTTGAGACGAAGAAATTAAGAAACGAATGCAGAAAAATGGCGAAGAAAGTAGGGGGTCCTGAACATTATTTTGTTTATTTCATGAATTATTATTTTCTTTCATTCCAATGCTATCATAAAGAGGGTCCTACCTCGGACTTCGTCAATGGCCCAATACAGCAGTTGAATCAATACAGGATATTCAGGAACCAGATTTCTGTGCTGAAAGAGCGACCGAGATGACGACACGGCACGTTATACCCAATTTCTTGTAATCTTGTCAGCAAGGATGGATCCTCTTGCATAAAACTAATATTATCAAAGGACTCACTTCCAGTGCCCTGAGTTCCTACTAGTAATAGATGAGGATAGATAGAAACCGTGCAATACAGTTTTCAGTATAATACAGAGTTGCTGGGTATGCAAGCCCATACTACGTATCATTGGCAGTTATCAAAAAGTATGACCCCTCCTTTCCCACATCAGTGGTGCTGCCTGTATCCATTCAGGGTACTTCATAGTACGCTAAGGACCTAGGAATCCATCATCCCAACGGTGCGTTATTTACCGGTCGTCAAGGATCTCAAACGAGGACGTAGTCGATCCAGAGCCTTGATTTACCGTACAGTCCTTAGGAAATGATTCCTCGTTGAGGTGCGCCACTCTCCAACGTTCATACCAATTTGCCACTGAAATCCGGACTTGGCGTGGGATACAGGATGTGGTTTGAGGCCGAGTGTTTCGCTTGCCTCAGACTCCACTAGAAAGCCAGCTCTTTCGATACAGGGGTCCAAAAGTATGTGACCACCTATGCTTAAAGGTTGCCCTATCTGCCTGGTGTGAGCTGGTAGGTACCTTAAGTGCAAGAGATCATATAGTACCTTTGGACCTCCACTAGAGTATCTTGGTCAATCCTTATCACCCATCCTAGTCGGGCACGTCTGCACATGTATAAACGTCATACTATTTAGTAGCCCAGGTGAATAGTCTTTATATATTCTAGAAAACTTGAAGCGAAAGGAAACTCCAATAGGTCGCCACTTTGTGCCACGAATTCATCGTCAATCTCCACTCTGAGATGCTTGATAAACCCATGCAGCTCGTTGGTTTTACCAAGAAATTCTGTGGCAAGAAGGGGAGGTCACATGGCTATAGTTATAGTGAACTTTCAGTAGGACAGGAGGGGTTCTAGAAAAATGCTAGAATGGGTAAACTTTCTGGTGATCCTGAACATATGATGGTAATGTAGGAGGGAATTAATCATGTACAAAGCCCTGCCGTTTTCAGACCACTAGAGCCCACACACGAGGTTTATTGCCAAGAAAAGACAGGGCTCAGATAGCGTTATTCCCCTAACTGTACGTACTTCCGAGTCGATATAAAAGCCGTAAGAAAAGCAAGAATGAGAACGGGGCAAAGGTGGTAACTACTAATAGTATGGACGACGCCGATGGATATCCTCTAAACCTCTACTACTTGCTTCTACTAGCACAACCTGCTACTAGTACTGCGCTCACTCGCAAATCAGCTTCGGCCATAAGTGGTCCCTGGTTCACGAACGCGGCCATGGCCGAACTAAGGGCGCGGCTGATCCGGCCTCGTCGGCTTGGTCTGAGACATACATCTTTAGTCTCGCCCAATCACAGCGTCAGCCTACCGATTTGGCCCCCATCGTGGACGGCTGTAGGTCAGAAAGACTTGGGAAAGGGAATACTAAAAATGAGGGTGCTAACTGTTTTTGGTCTCGTGTGTTAAACCCTGGAAGCGACCCTGATGTTCAACAGTCTGATAGGGTAGTTAGAGTGAACATGGATGGAGCCTAACATGTGCGTGCAATAGAATATCATTAATGCAGTGGCTTCTTCTCTTAGTACCCGGTCTTAAGATCTCATGGCCAGCTCCAAACATACAGTTCGTCGATAGATACCAATTAACTAGGGTTGGAGCTAATGTCTAAGCTACAGTAGTGTGGTAAGACCAGAGCCTGCGGCCCTGCGCTCCCCAGCCATTCCACTGACGGGGAGATCTTAACATGTGGGTATAACCACGGAGTTCTCGGATGACTAAATCTGTTAACAGGCTGGCATTCCTTGTTGCTCTGTGTGAAGCTAAGAAGCTTTCAGGTTCCCCCAAGTCAAAACTCTGCACCTACTATTCCCGCATCCAATAGATGAGAGCCACCAAGTTGAGTAATTACCAAGTATGGAGCGGAATTTGAAACACCGTTCAAGGTAAGCTTTGGCCATGGGCCAACCGCAATTCTTATGCCGTACCACCTCGCCCAAATGTGGTCGTTTTGCAAATGGATACCATTCCGGTATTGCTTCTATGATAAGATACCATTCACTGAATAGGTAACAAGGGGCAGTAAGAGTACTAGTTGATAGTCGATCATGCTGGGGTCTCTAACGCTTCCCCACTAAATATTCAGAAAAGGCTGAGACGAGAACTTGAATGGAAGAAGTGGGAAGTTAAAAAAAAAAGGAAGAAAAGGGTCTCAGCTGCATGTAAGACAGACCAACGTTGATCGATCTCTTCTAAAGTGTGGAATACAACATGGAAACAGCCGGTGATCAGGCGGAGACCAAGCTCTGGTTTATTATTATACTGATTCCCTTTTTTGGGTGGATGTCCCCTCCCACCCACCCCCTCTTTTGTTTTTTTTGTTTTTTTTTTTTTTTTGTGTGTGTGAGTGAGAGAGAGAGAGAGAGAGTCTCTTGCCCACATGCAGATCGTCAGTCACCAAAGCAGCCCAAGGAGTGTAATGAGGCCATGGTCATCACAAATTTACTAAAATGTTGCAAATTGCTATTACTATTATCATTTCTATTGGTCTCATAATTATAGACTGATGGGTACTTGAGTTGCATCATAGTATCATGCTATACTAGTGTACCGCCCACGGTTACCTATGGACTGTTGGTATCCACTACACTTTACCTCTTCTGTCAACTCGCAACATCTGCATTCATCGATATCGCCTGGGCCTCCACTGTCATCCTTGAGATCCTCTGGTTTAACTTGCAGGTGAGCGACCCTACCTTAGTTTGGCTCGTGTTATGGAGCACTCAAAGGGTGATCAGAACAGAGAGACAGGCTGACAGGACTTATCCTTGTATTAAATTAGGGTTTTATTGTCCAACGAACTAATTAAAGTACCCTGTTTCTGTTCATATCCTCTGGCTGAAGGCCGTCTATCAGTAAGAATTAAATGCTGCGTACAATGCCTCCTTATATTTACCCCCCTGAACAACCTAATTGAAAATAAAACCGAGGTTAACCGTGAGACTTTCAGTCTAATGAGAAATTAGATATATGAGTTCGTCCCTAGTCTAGCCTAGGCAACTCAAAACTATTAATCTACATGAGAGATTTTAGAGAGAAATAATAATAATAAATTTAAAAAAATAAATAAATAAAATAAAATAAAATTAAAAGAAGAGAAAGAAGAACAAGAAAAAAGAAAATAACAGAAAGGAAAAAGGAAAGGAAGATATTCCCCGGGTTTCGGTGGAGTCATTCCTAAAAATGACTAGTACTTGTGATTCCCAAAGCAGCGTCTCCTAATCCGGCAGGTCCTTAACTGCCAAACTGGGGTAATCTTTCGTCTACCTATGCTAAGTTCCTGTCCTTCCGCCTTCCATGGGTAAGCCTATATCGACCCTAGTGCCATAACAACCAAGACATTCAATTTTTGCGGCTCATGATCCATAGGACAATAATAGCTGCAAACGTCAATCTATTAAAATAGAAAAGAAACATGAATTCAGAAAGGATAAGGCGAGAGTCCAAGGCTCAGGCATATGTATGGGTCGGGAAATGTACGGTAGGTAATGTATGTATGTACAATACAGACCAATCTCAGATGACCAAACCACCACCAAGTTGGAGCACAACGGATAAGCCGCAGAGACTAAAGCATATTTCTTCCTTGTGGACGCTACAAGTCGTTGGTGGATTCCCCTGTTCTAGAAAATTTCAGTTCTTTTATGAGATAGGTAAAGGCAGAGAGAATAAGTCGAATTGAGTCATGGAGATCTCACCCATTCTTGCTTGAACTGAGAGCTTAGAGCATGAAGGGAAAACAGTTTTTCTACTCGCTTTTCTTTTCCACCTTCAAGTCTGAGTACGTCCCCGGTCGGCCTTCCTGCTCTTTTTTTATTTTTCCCTTTTTTTCAATTTTTATTTTATTTTATTTTATTTTATTTTATTTTATTTTATTTTATTTTATTTTTTTTTCACACATCCGTTGGCCACTCTCCACAAGTGATATTCAAGAATCTGCTCGGGATATCATCTCCCCTCCACCTCGTCTCTTCTCCTCCTCCACCTTCCTAGTGGTCTGCTAGTCTGCTTTCGTGATCCACACTGCTGAACCCATCAGTTCATCCTTCATTCGTTGGTACCTTAGTTTGACTTGTCCAGGTTTAAACTAAGTCACCAGCCTTGAACCAAGGAGAAGGTGGGCGTTAGTGAACCAAAGCCCTTGAACATCTTGAAATCTTCCCTATTCCGCCCCTCTTCACCGGCTACTGCTGCCGCCCCGTCGCCGGGTCCGTCTTTAGTCTCTTGTTATCTATCTTTATTGACTTAGATTGACTGACTCCGGATGAACTTTTCTCTCTCTGTTTTTTTCCTTTTTTCCTTTTTTCTTTTTTTTTTTCCTTTTTCTATCTGTGAAAGAGACATCACAGCGAGCTCCACCGACTACTCCGTACTGACCTCGGGGCAATCTGATCCACTCACGACTCCTTCATAGCACCTATCACGACTAACTACGGAGTACAAGTGATTGCTTTCCCTCACTCTACCTTCTACCCCTCCTCTCAATCACCTTTCGTTTCTTCTCATTCTTTGTCACTTACTACTATTACTATCGGTACTACTTATTTTGCTTATTACTGTCGTGTGTTTCATCCCATGGACTACGAACCTTTTATGAGATCTCCTTAGCTCCTAGCGCGTTCTCTACAGTCATTGCTCTTCCACCCCGGAGTTGATTGTACTACCTATCTCCCTCTACGTCCCCTTTCCTGGTTTAATTCGCTTCCCTGTTATTTCTTGAGGAGACAGGCGATCGTTTCTCTTGTCTTGCTGATTTTGCAAGTCTTAATTGAGTTTAACCCTTGCCATGGAGGGCTTCGACACCATGGCCATGCCCTACTTGGCCAGCCCGCTATCGCTCAGCAATATTCAGGGCGCCGACTATCTCAATTCTATGCCTGGCATGGATCTTCCTGATCAGCGCTCCAACTTTGACTCGGAGACATTTGTTAGGTGAGTCGCTCGTCGTCCTACAGATGATTACTGCTGTGGGCAGAACCCTAACATTACTTTTGAATCAGCGGAGATGATATAACCTTCCCCCAGACCGGTCTATCCGCACCGCTAAAACGATTCCCTTCGGGATATGATGACCCTTTCTCTGACATGGTGACGCCTTTTGATCCCGCACCTGCAGAACAACCGTCTGATTCGTCCATCGACCATAACAACAAACTACTGAGCTTTTCGATACCGGTATATAATTTTACCTTGCTTGATTACTCGTTACGGAGGACTTCACTGTCACTCTCGGCCCAGCTACATGGCATGTTTTTCCTTGCGGAGTCGCCTTGGACCACATCCCCCGCAGAGAATGTTCCGCCCCAGCAAGGTGCGGAGCTAACGTGTTACCGTCGTAACTTGTTTCAGATCACGGGCTCGGTTACCCTCCCGCGGAGCTTACGCTATATTATGACAGAACAAGGCGACCGTATACCGATTCTTGCGCAGGAGCTCACTGTTTCAGCGACTGAGTCTGTGGAAGGTAATTCTGTCAAAATCATCTCTGTGCCCTGGAAAACCCCCGCGGCGAGTGCGAATCCTTCTGCCGAAGACAGTAACCACCCTACCACGACGAACAACCCAAATAACCTCAAGGTTGAAAAAGAACCTCCCGCGATCCCTTTAGACATCATGGCCGGTCAGGATCTTGATACAGACTATGCCACCTTTCCGATAGCATGGAAGCGGCTCCAGTTTCGTGTGGCAACTGCCAACAATGGGCGCAGAAAGGAGCTCCAACAACACTTTGTTGTTCGGCTAAAGGTCGTCGCAACTTTGTCTACGGGCACCAAAATCCCTATCTGCGAGGTGCACTCGGGACCCGTAATTGTTCGGGGCCGCAGTCCACGCAACTTTCAATCCCGCAAGGACTTGCCCTTGAGCGGTAGTGCTGCGGCGTCGAGAAAGAATGCGCAAGCTTCCCACTCGGCCAGTATCAACCGTACGCCCACTAGTGAAACTGCTCCACGCTCTGGTCAACCCCCACCCAAGGTTAAGACTACAGGGAAGAGCAGCTCACCGGAGACCTCGGCTTCCCAGGCCGGCGTTACTACTGCTCAACGGGATTCCCCTGACTGGACACAGATCCCCCAGTCTACAGGAGGAGCACTTCCATCTACAGCCCTGCCTCGCTCATCTATTTATTCACAGTCCAGTCCAGAATATTCGCGGACAGCAGAAACTCAGCAACGACGTGCTAGTGCTATCGCAGCTCCGATAAACTTGTCACTTCTTGATGATGACGGTGGTGGCGATTCTTCCCGTTTGAATGACTCTGCCCGACCGACTTCCTCGTACGCTAGTGAGATTCCGCAAAGAATTATCAATACGGAGGGCTCGGCACCGCCGGCGAAAATACGAAAGCTTTCACATGGGATCCCACAACCACCGACCAGGAGCACGTCATCATCGTTGCCCTTGCTGAACACTACAAATATGCAGCAACCTTTTGCGTCAACTCTTCCTTTTCCCAACGAGAGTGCTGATTTATTATATGAATATTTTCCACTGGGCTTGGATGACTGGCAAGCACCCGTGGATGCAGTATATCGACCACATGTGGTACACCATACTAATATGCCTGAGATGAAGTTTGTTGCTACACGAGGTAGAAGTAAGCGATACTTCGCTGCAGAAGATGTTTTCTAGCATAGAGATGGTTTGGATGTGCATGATCTTGTAGCTGGGTGAGAGTCCAACCGCTTCTAAGAGCTGCCGAATACTGGAAACGTGCCAGTTTTGGATTCGTTCGACCTGAGCCAGGTTCAATATCTGTCCATTTGGATGGAATCTTTATTAGAGAAAATGCTAAAACCAACCTCTCCCACCCCTTTTTTTTTGTTTTTATTTCCCTTCTTCGAGATGTACAGATATGGAATGACCACGAGTTGCGGGGTTTGTTGTGGCGTGACGGAGTCTAAACTTGATATCCGGGCCTCTATTGATGTCTGGCTCCCAATAACTCTTTCTTTTATTCTTTGTTCTTTGTCTTTGTCCTTCTTGGTGTAATACATATATACCTGCGTCATGATGTTATGTGGAAGGATTAGGGCACCTTGGGCCAAGGAACCACAGAGGAAAGGTGACAATCGGCTGGCCGTCTTGAGCTCTCTTTCTTTCTTTCCTTTATGCTCTTACCTTTCATTTTCCTTTCATTTTCCTTTACTTTTATTTATTTTTATATTTTATATTTTTTTTTGGTGCGCTTGTTGTATACCAAAAGATTCCGTTACCATTGGCTCAGCCAGGGGGGTTCAATTTTCGCCGTTCAAACGTATGCCTTTCGCTATCCTGTCTGCTGGTTGATAGGTATCTCTCTGGTCAATAATAGTTGTGGAGCGACATCAAGTTTTACACAGCATTGAAAACGTGAAGAAGACAACAGGATACTACTCGATCTTGAAGTCGCGTATTTAATCTTTCAGCCCATAACTCAACATATAACTAGGAAGAAAAGAACGCCATAGCATCGCATTAAGTCTTATCTTGCGACTAGCTAACTCTCGAACATGTCGAAAAGATATAAGCATAGTTCTTATCCAAAATTTGCTGTCCTCCATATCAATATTCATCCTATGGTAGGTATTCCGAAGCTGTTATTGACTCAGGCTGCTTACCATTACAGGTATCCAAGCCCTTCGCCACTAATAGCTTCAAAATCTGCTTTGATCTCCCACTCATTTGCTCCAACACGACTCGCTATTTCCACCTTGCGTTGCTTGCTCATGTCTAGCCATTGGAAGAGAAGCTTTCCATCGAGCATTCCCCTGCCTGCAGTGCCGTCGCTTTCCACTGCCCGAAAAGCCCGAGGATTGAGACCGCATGGATGCTCAATAGTGTTTGTCAGTTGAGATTGTAAAGCGGACAATCGACGGTAGGACTCTTCGGAGACACATGTGACGAGGCCAACGGATCCGTTTTGGGAGGTAATGAGCATTTGGTGGCGAGGAATTTTGACGTCAATCTCCATCGCTTCAACATCGGAGATCATTTGCTCGGAGGAGACTGAAGTCCGCGGCAAGAGCGTCAACGTCGAGATGAAGTTACCTGTATGGAATTTGCTGCGACTCAGTAGTCTATCGCCATTGGACGATTTTGGATCTATTCCTTATCAGTGGACTGCTTGCGGAACTATCTTGACAAAAGGCAATGTGACACACCTTCAGGGTCATATTGGAGCACATGAAGGTTGCAGTCACTGTCAGCGATGAGAATGAACAGCTTGTTGTCATCAGGAAGGAAATCTGCTGCCAGGACCTCGAGATAATCCAGATCCTTTGCGAAGAGGCTCATTTTATAAGGCTCTTCCTGGATACACAATGTTGTCAGATCTATTGTCCCTTGGGCCGCTCTTTTTGAGAACTAAGAACTTACTGAGTAGCCCGCAAACCAAAGCCCTTTCACAGCATCAGCGATGATGCACATTCCTGTGCCCTTAAGCTCTTTTACCACGCTAACATGGCACTGCACGTCCATGAAAGCAACAGGAAGAAGGCTACCATCTTCTTTGAGGCCTCTGACAATGCATTTCTGTCCCTGTGCGACTATCAGAAAGCCCTGGCCACCGATTTCGGACAAGGCGGTTACTGCTCCTTTTACCGGCTCTTTGCCTACGAGTCTCAATTTACGGTCTGTCTCCGGCCTCTCAGGATCAGGGACGACCTTGATGACTTCAAAGACGTACACGCAACCACGCGATGCAATGTCTTCGCCTCTTGCAAATGCTGTTCCCACAACGATCATATCCTTACGCTCATGTGTGTTCTCAGAGATCTCAAGGCTCATGTTTTTTACCGCCATCACATGCTCGGCAGGGCCCAATAGATAACTTTCAGGTGAAAGAAAGTAGAATGTTAGTAAATCTTATTGGACTTTTCGTAATAGCTTCATACCTATCAACGACGGTCCACGTTTTCGGACTCACGACTTTTAGAGAGCTTCGCTGCACTTCAGGAAAGAACGAGGTCACTGTGATATTATCAGCACACTGTACAGACGTCAACAGGTGCTAGACACACTTTCATTACGCCACTCGGGATGTAACTCATCATCGTCAGGTAACTTGAATTCTGTCCTATGAGAAGTTCCTAGGACATACATGCCAGATGACGAAGAGTAGGCTAGGTGATCAACTTGCTCTCCAATGGGTATCTGTTGTATTGCCCACGAATAGTCAAGCTGAACACCAAGAGG
Source organism: Aspergillus pseudonomiae (assembly GCF_009193645.1). Taxonomy (NCBI): domain Eukaryota; kingdom Fungi; phylum Ascomycota; class Eurotiomycetes; order Eurotiales; family Aspergillaceae; genus Aspergillus; species Aspergillus pseudonomiae. The sequence continues at coordinate 649,445 of NW_022475997.1, forward strand.
CACTCGACACACATGAACAACACCCTGTATGAAAATTCAGTATGCAGTATGTTAGGGAGAGAAGTATGAAGCGAAGCACCTTAGAATCCAGGAGGATAAAGCCTTCTCCACATTCGGAAATTTCAAACTTGCTAAGACACTGTGCATATCCTCCTCTAAGGCACAGAAAATGTGGAGAACTTGGCGAAGTTTTGACTATAAATCCCGGTGAAACACCTGGCCTGAATACTGCGCTGAGTCCTGAAACATTGGATATAATGCGCAATGGTGTGCTTTTCATTGCTTCCTCATTTGACAAATGATCTTCCACGCCAGGGGCTATTCTTGGCAAACCCGAATTTGTCTCTTTTAGGAACTTTAGGTCAGCGTGTGATTCCCTTGCAGACTTTGTAGTGGATATAAACGGTCTGTATACGGCAAGGTCATCATTTCTGCTGCGTATCTGCATCGATTCCGTCAACCAAGAAACCCAGAAAAAGGCTTCAACAAGGGATTCGTCAAGTTCATACAATTAGGTAAGGAAAGCTGCTCCAGGGGTCTCCAAGGTCAGCAACAACAACTTCGGTCAAGGCTTCGCGTGTAGTTGACCGCTTCGGAGGTTCACTTGACAAAATGGGCGGCAGACAATCGACACCTTCGATTATCGCTAATAGTTTCTGATCAGGAAGCCGATATATCTAAAGATGTTGTATTAGATGTGTCCAGGTTCCACACTAGAAGAAAAATGGTACAACTTCATTTGTGCGAAGGTACTGCGTAACTCACAAATAAACGACAATCCTGGGTCATTAGGAAAAGAGTCATGTTTCTTTGAGTCGACTCGTTCGAGGTTGCCCTCATAGAGGAGAAGATCCCAGTTTTGTCGAAGTACAAGCAGCACGAGGTCCACTTTGAATTCGCCATCTGTTCATTCAACTCGACTTCATCGAGATCTCCGCTATCGTCTGCTTGGAGAAGTAATAACGTTGAATCATCGCGGAGTATCGCGACGTATGGATCCACAAGGCTAGTGGTAATGGCCATCCGTTCTTCACTAGTATCTTCATCCCATACAGGATAGATCTGAGCCAAGCCCAAGTCTATTTCATTAAATTACTTTCGTCGTATAGGCGCTATCAGGAGGGTAAACTCACCGCCATCATAGCTTCGAACTTCATTTCTCAAGATCTGAACCACTCTGTTTTTGCTTGTTAACGTTGCAATATCAATGGTTACATCCTCGTTTGGGTTGAATTCCGGGGCTCGGAACGGCCTCAGTTCCTGTCCCTCCACCCGGAAAACTTCAGACTGTTCCCTGTCGACACTCGTTGCTTTTGAGACAACAACATAATGATGCAATTCTCGTTCTTCACCTTGCGTGGTGTTCTTAGATACGGCTTCTTCCCTATGAGCTACAGAGGCTGTCCAGACACAACGGGCCGAGTCTGTTCTCATGGAATTGAGCACTTGGAGCTCGAGCCCGCGCTTCATAACAGCCAGCCCACCGCTTCTATCCCACCCTTGGGAAGCTACCAATTCCAGGCCCGAACCATTGCTGGCATTTTTTTCCGCGCCAAGGTTTGTGAAAGACCTTCCGAAAGCAACATCTTTCAAAGGACCAATATTCAAAAGTCTGTCGTATTCCCGAAAGTTGTACAGGTTAGAGCCGGATGACTCTGCAGAGGGACGGCGACCGTCTACCACGACCTCTGGCACCGTAGCATAAAGATCATCTTCATAAACATCATCTTCACTCTGGTCTTCGTCAGAAAATCCCCCAGAATCCTCTTCCGTATGCCTTGCCTGAGGTCGGGGCTTCTTAGTGCCTGAGGATGGAACTGACCAGCCCAGAAGTAGTGAATCGGCATCTTCACTTCCCAAAAAAACTCTCTTATCGCCAAGGAAAGCCGATGACGAAGCAGCGGATTTCACAATGTCTCCGCCGGCATGGGGAGGAACTGGATGAACTGAGATGCCCGATACCGACCTGCCGTCTAGCCTAAATTTGACAAGGACTAAGTCTCCGGTGTTTGGTACCAAAAGTAAGTCTCCATTGGTCTCAGAAAGGCGCTCAACAATGCAGCCTTCAAGGCGAAGTGCTAGGTCTGATTGATCCGTCATTGAAAAAGACGAAACCTGCCTAGAGAACTCATTAACCCCCACTGCATTGGTTTTCCCCGCCTGGTCAACGTGAACAAGCTCGTTAGACCCAATGAGCAGGGCACCTCCAACAGGAGGAGGAAGGGCTACCACTTTAAACAAGTCACTAGGCAATCTAGACACGGAAAGTAGGGTCGTTGATGCTCGCTGCTCTAGGTCCAGTGTGAAAACTGTATAGAAAACAACATCTTTCCTTTCATGAAGAAGCGCATTAGACGTAGCAACCTGCGAGTACAAAATACCAAATGTCGGCTCCCTATATTCATATAGGAATGCGAGACTTATGGGGTGTAGTATTGATGGATCCAACGTCGCCAAAGGGAGCACAAAAGAAGACGTGTACGGCGTCCCATGCATGGTGCTTTCTTTGGTCAAATCACAATCAGTGCCACTTCCTGGCCCATGGCTGCCAAGTCTCTGCTCGTCAAGTTCGCCATAATCATCCATCACCAGGTCATCCCCAGGCTGGTGGAAAGGAAGGATAGCGAGATTCCGGATCCCGAAGTTGAAAACCGCACATCTACTGCTTGGGTCCACACTAAGGATGCTGCCGCAACTGCTCAAATCAGGTACCCATGGACTACTAGTCGAATCATCCCGCTCATAGTAATGGATAGAGATTGTGCAGATGCCATACCGTCCCGGGTCCCATTCGATCAAAGCAAGTTTGGCGCTTCGGAAGGCAAGCAAAATAGCTTCGCCGCCACTCTTGGTATTCAAGAGTTTAACCCGGCATAGATCTGCTACTGTTCCTGGAAGAGCATATTCCCTCTCTAAGATCAGCTTTGAGACACCCTGTTCTTCGGCGCCTCCAGGTTGAGGGTCAACATTAAGCAAAGAAAATATCTGGAGACGAGAAGTTCTAGCAACCACCAAGTTGTTCGCTGATTCAGAGGTAAAAGGAAGTGCCAACGAATGAGTGACCCCAGTGGGAGGCAAGAGCTCAGTATAGCACTGCATTTGGTAATCAAAATCAAATGAGAGATGTTCGAACCTCCCTCTTGTTCCTCCCTGCTTATGTTTCTTTCTCTTCAACTGACTTTATGCAAGAACCATTTCTTAAATAATGTAAAAGCAGATCAACAGAGCTGGGAGTAACTAATTTATCCACTGTAGATGATTTTATTCCAAGATTCTTGAACAACATGCGAAGCTGCTTGGTGCTATGTACATCAGGGACATCGCCAAAACCTGGGAGCTACGGGAGTAACACGTGATCGATCCAAGCTCCACGGTGCGATGACGTAAGACGCGTTTAGAACTTCTTCGCGATTGCCGTCAATGATATTCTCTTAATATAATCATCTCAATTTTAGGTATGTTATGGCAAGTGTTGAGTATTCCTTGTGATTGTTGCATATATTTATTGTTAGGTACTCATGTATTCTCAACAGGTCCTTGTAATCACATCTTAACTTGAACCCTCGAACGGAGTTCTCTCCCATGTGAGATCCAAGATCCAACAACATGGCGCTCCTGCAAACGTCCCTTATTTGGGTTGTATATGCAATTATGGTAGCTGTATTGGTTGCAGTGGCCTCTATATTTATTTATGCTTACCAAACCCCTCGGGATCGCTGTCCATCGGTAATACTGACTTGTATCTTTGCTGTCACCACGCTTCTTGCGACTGTTCTCTTGGTACCAGTCGACGTTGCTCTGGTCTCATCTACGAATTCTCCGGCTCTGGGTCGGCGACAGGACTGGGCTACTCAAAAAGAAGTAGATAGGATAATATTGTACTTGAAAGTTGGGTATTACTTCCTATACTCTTTGGACGCCCTCCTCTGCCTCATTGTGATTCCTTTCATTTATTTTTGGTACGAAGAGTACGACGAAGTGGCATCCGAAGCAGGAGAACAGTCACTTGGGCAGCGGTTTTGGGCTGCTTTTAGATACACAGTCTCTTTCCTTGCGATAGTGGTTGTGCTGTTTCTCGTTGGGTTCTTCGCGCCTACTGCGAAAGATGGGAATGGTGGTGGTCTGGATTATTTCAAGAACCTACTGACCCAAAGCCGTAAGCTTGGAACTCCTCCTAGTTATTGTGCCTTCAGCCGGTATATCATGTACCATGGGGTGCTGTCGCTAATAAGTTCCTACCGCAGGTGGCGAGCGTGCCCTTACATTTGCTCTTGGGTTGCTGATAACCATAGGTCTCTGCTTTTATGTTTTATATACTTCCACGGGTCTAGCTCTATTCCCAATTACCTTAATCAAAGAAGGCCCGTCAGTTTCAAGCCCGACATTACAAGCGACTACAGCCGTTCAGCTTGGGTCTAATCGGGAACGACAGCGCCAGTTAGAAGGTCGCTGCAGAGGTAATCCGGGACTTTTGTCTTCAAAAGACCGTAGAGAGCTGGATACTCTTGTGAGGGAAGAACGAACGCTCGTCCGTCGACAACGCTTGGCGGATGAAGCCGAGGGCAAAGACCAAACCCGATTAATGCGATTGTGGCTAAAAATTGAAGCTATATTCCGTCCATTCCGACTTTTATCCGGCGTCATTCTGTCACTTGTTGCGCTTATCATATGGATATCTATGCTTTTGACGGCGATCGATAAGGCCAAGAACTCGTTCTGCAAACAACGATGTGGATACATTCTTGGGCATATCAATGTTTTCAACCCCATTAACTGGGTTCTTGTTCAATCCGCCAAAGCATTTCCAGTAGACTACGTCATTTTCACGATGCTTGTCTTATTTCTATTCAGCAGCTCCATCGTCGGCATTTCTGTAATTGGCATCCGATTTCTTTGGATCAAAATCTTCCAAATCCGAAAAGGCCACACGTCACCCCAGGCTCTTTTGTTAGCAACGGCTATGTTGATGTTGATCATACTAGCTTTGAACTATTCAACATCGATAATACTTGCTCCTCAATACGCAACTTATGGGCCTCAAACCTTCTGTGATCGAGAACTCGGCTTTCCTGAAAAACAGCCAGATTGTTCAGGTGCTAAACACCTTATTAGGCCATGCTCTGAGGTGGCAGATAGTTTGGCCGCCAAGCAAGTCTGCACTCCAAGCGTTGCCAGCACATTTCTTAACCGTGTGACGATAAATTTTCCCTTTTTCGGTGCCATGTTCTTCTGGGCCCAATTCGCTTTCTTAGGTAGGATTCTTTACCTCTCTTGCATCATTTTAACTAAAGGCTCTAACGAGTTATGCGATCAAGGTATCTATCTATTTGTGATGGTCACCGCTCTCTTGTGCTCTCCGAAATTGGACGAGCGGCAGCTCGATGAGGATGCTGAAGAGGCCGAAGAGGAAAGCTTATTAGCAAGCACTGGAGGGCAGATTGACACTGTCTGGCAGGACATCACTACTAGGCTAAGGCAGAATGACGTTGGCCGAGCCGGAGCTTAGGGTTACTGTAGGGATACTTTACTTCCTCGCATCCTTCCTCCCCCTTTCTTATTTCTTTGTTTTTCCACTCAGTGGCAGCAGAAGGAGGGTGGGCTGCCAGCTGATTGTGGGCATATTTGTATAATTTCAGGTAACAATAGGGGGGATCACACCCTGCTAGGTAATTGAGTTCGGTAACACCTGTTGAAAATCCTACAAGACAGAAAAAAATAAGACTGGAGATGAAGTTATTATAGAGAACCACTGCCTTCAGGGTCTTACGCGGTCATTCAGAAGCGCAAGAGCGCTTTCGAACGCCTTTACAACATCGACATCTACCTGAAGAGTTAGAAATCGGATTATCGCTTCGTAGGAAAGTATTAATGACGTACAGTGCTTCCGTTTCTTCTCTAAATCCTCCTCCGAATTCTGTACGTGCTGCATTTGCGTTTTGAACCTATCAAGATTAATAAGCCTCACATCGTACTACAATCTCGTACTTTAATCGAACCTCTTTAGCGCTCTAGCTTCATCACGAATAACTGTAGTTTGAGACCACGCCATGAAAACCTATAACGATAACATAATTATTAGAGGATGACTTCCCGGACGGAGTACGATAGAGGAACCTCTAGCAGCTTCGAGATCTGAGCTCGCAAGTCTTCTTCAGCTCTTCCGTGTTTCTCCATCGCGTTGGCGTAATGTTCTTGGAGATGCCCCCAGTCGTAATTTTTAAGATCTTCAGATGACGGGGTCAAATTCCTTGGGACTTCATACACGCTGATGCTCCGCTTTTGTTGAAGCAATTGTGGTAAGTACTCAGTAGAATCATTCTTATCCGCCGCGTCCATGTTTAGTGGAAGGGCTCACATATGAGCCGATTTACCACCCTAGAAGTGCAATGGCTGAAGAATTTGGCCTCGATTCAAGAGAATCTCTAGAAGCGAATGTGTAGGTTCATGGAGCTCAAGAGTATCATGGATTGCTAGATTGATAGCTTCACCGGGAATTTAAAGTTAGGAAGTGGACGAATGCCGCAGGCGGGAGTGGACTGTCGCAACCAATTAAAGAACGGCCTCAACAATTTACTACTAATATGTAGTTAACGTAACCGGTAGGTGAGCGAGCCATCATGGATGTAGGTCAAGCGGGCCACATTGTATTCCATATAAAATGGTACTTTTATAATCCAGTTATCTCAAAAACCAGAGATAGCAACAATATAATATCTTATACCAATATAAATATAGGGTATCTAAATAGAATATATATTTTAATAGATTTTTAATAAAATTTTCTGAGACTTTATGTAACGGTGGGTTCTATATAAGTCAGTCCCAGGACATCGGGATCGTTGATCCCGAATTATACTGACCTTTTGGCCTTGTGGAATAGGGTGCCCTGGCTCTATCTCTTCCACTTTAAATATAATTATATATAAATTACTAAAAAATATATTATAATTTATATTATCTAGTATATGATTAAATCTAGAGTTTTCTCTATTTAATATATATGTCTACAGGACTGAATTAGTATATATACTAGAATTCAGATCACTACTAGCTCTGATTGTTGAGGTACTCAATTTCTAAAAATGCCATTTTGTATAGAATATAGTGTGGCCCGCTCACTTACCGGTTACATACTCCCTAAAGTACTATAGTAGTACATAGATACAGATCACTGCTAACAAGGAGACAACTAGAATATAATATCTAGCATATATAATTAAGTTTAAAGTCTTCTCATTGCTACCAGCAGCTTTGTTTCTTTTCTCTTTCGTGGATACTGAAGAGCTAGGATTCAATCACAAGACAAATACTACTATGCACTAGTTAATATTGCCGAAAGCGGGACGTGATGTTGCGTCACAATAAATCTGCCGCATCTGGCCGCCTCACCGGTATCCAACGCTCTGCAGTTCCATACTTCTCACATCACACATCATATCGGATCAAAACCGAACTCTTGGGATGAACTGTCACATATGCTCTCGTGCTCCAACATCACGACTTAGATACCTTTGTCCTTCTTGTGCCCGCAATCAGCTCTATCAGCTTCGAATCGAAAATGCCAGGATTCTTCTAGAAAATGAGTCCTTGGGACAACAGATTAACAACGCAGTGTCCTCTACAAATACTCACGAAGCATCATTGGAACGGCCTGAATCCGGACTTCTGAGTCTCAGAGATGAGGACCACGTAGCCTGGTCTATCCAAATCATCGCCAATGAGAAAGCCAAATCCTCTTTGAGGAGAAAGCTACTTGAAAGTCGGACAGAAAACTTACGGCTGGAGATCAAAAAAAAAAAGCGCAACATTTCCGAACATAAGCTTACGCTAGCGCAACGTCGCTCGGATGCAGGATCCGCAAAATATCAACTTGCGGAACGTGAAGCCGCCATCTTATCTGGCATTCATAACAATGCCAAAAGAACGGACCACCTGTGGCACTCATTACACAGTAAAACTGCTGAGGCTCGGATATTTCTATGCCGCGAAGCCGCCTACCTTTATAATCTACGGCAGAAAGTCAAAAAGAAAGATGGTGAAGTTAAAGAGGCATATACAGTCGGTGGCATACCTATCATAGATCTTAGGGACATGAATGGAAAGTTGCGATGTTTCATTTGTCAAATGCTAAGCAAATATTAATGGAAATACAGGTGCTACACCGCTTCAAATCTCAACGTCATTCTCCTACATTGCTCAACTCCTAGTACTTGTTTCGCATTACTTATCCCTAAGGCTTCCTGCAGAGATCACACTTCCTCACCGGAATCATCCTGCGCCTACCATATACGCACCCTCTGGGTCTTATCTCTTTCGTGAAATGTTGCCCGCATCAAGAACGTTGCAGCCCTCGCCTTCTAGTTCAGCATCGTCACGAACAGCAGATCCGCGTCCTTACTTACCCCGAGCCCGACCACTCTCCGTTGACAGAAGTCTCCCAAAACTAGCCAAGGAGGACCCCGGGACCTACGCTCTCTTTATAGAGGGGGCGACGCTATTGGCTTGGAATATTTCATGGCTTTGCCGAACTCAAGGACTCCATATAACGTCAGATTCTTGGGAGGAGATTTGCAGCATTGGAAAACATATGTGGCAGCTACTTGTTGCGCCTCCCGCACAAACATCAACACTCGTTCGAGCATTCGCCGGTCGAGACATACAACCAAAGGTGAAGATTACGAAAGACTCACCCAAAACAATCATCCAGCGGACAAAGTCATTCCCAATGTTAGGCCACTACTCCCATGGTACTGTGCATTCTTTCCTCGCTGCTTCGGAGGGTACGGAGTTCACGCGTACATGGAGGCTTCCAACTCCGACTAAAGTTGCAGACAAATTAAAGTCAAGCTTATTAGGTGAAATGGCCAGTGCGGAATGGGAAGTTTTGGAGAAGAAGGAATGGGATAGCATACCTGAGGCACCACTGCAACCTGTTCATGCATCCTCAGTCAATCGGAATGGTGAGAAGGGTGAATTAGATATGTCAAACATGGAACCATCGGAAAACATTCCTACTAGTCCAGGGTTTCCAAATGAGCCTATAAGCTCTAATCGGCTCAAAGGGACCAGTGGTTGGACTAAGCTGAGAAACAGGTAGTTTCTAGTAGTAAAGCCACCCGACTGCACATACACCAGAATGGGCTAGTATCGCTTTCCAGCAATGCAATTTCACGGATTGTTTTACTTAATTTTATTTCTAATTTTTCATCTTTTACTAGAGTACTATAAACATATAGTATTTAGAGTGCTTTGAGGGGTAACTTGCGCTGAATAGTAACTAAGTAGTTAGTTAACTAGTTAGTGACACTAGTGACTGTTACTAAGCAAAAAGGAAATTGATCGATAAGATAATATGAACTAATTTAACGCGTGTCCATTTTTATCTTCACGGCCTTCCGAATTACAACATGTCCTTCTCCCCAGCGTGGGAGCCCCGTCCACGTAACAAACCTCTACATGCTTCAACATTATCGTGAAACAGCGAATATTCCTTATATTTATTTATTATCTAGTTCCTGTATCTCAAACTGTATGTTTAGTCGAAGAGCGACAACCTTTCAAAAATCGTGATTGATCGGCTGGAAATTTCAGAGCTTGTCCTAGGTCATGGATCTGGTTTCAATCCAAGATTACATAAGGTCTACAGGAAAATGAATGAATTCACAAGGTGGCAGCGAGATGGGTTGGGAAAATTTAGTGAGTTTTAGAGAAATACGATCAACAACCATTTCAAATACGCTTTCTACCTTCGATTGGAAGCTTCACATGAAGGATCACCTTTACTGATCCAGAACTCTTATAGACCTCGAAAGCGCAGTTGAATTGAGTGCATATATACCTGATACAGTTCTGCGGGCGGAGCTACGCCGAAGAAGCGGAATCAGAGACTCTGACAATGATAAGCCATTGTGTGGCTCAAAGGATCGAGGTGTTTACAACACCCCAGTACATGTAATGGCACTTTTCCTCATTTTAGTGCTGAGTACCTTCGGTATGTTCATCTATCAATCAAGTCACGGCTGAGTGTTCTCTGATTTATCTCACGAAGCTTGTTCATTTCCTGTACTTGCCCGCCGGTTCCCACGCCTACCAATACCACGGCGCTTTCTTTTTCTTTCCAGACATTTTGGGACAGGTGTGTTGATAGCTACGGCCTTCGTTCATTTACTCCCCACAGCGTTTGTGTCCCTGACAGATCCATGTCTTCCTCGATTTTGGAGTGAATCATACCGTGCCATGGCTGGCTTTGTCGCCATGATTTCCGTCTTTGTTGTGGTGGTGGTAGAGATGTTTTTTGCCATGAAAGGAGCAGGCCATGTTCATGGGAGTGAATATGACCATCTGATTAGTGATGTCGGTGAGGACACTGCGAACAACTATCAAAATGAAGGTTCCGAATATTTACAAGAGTCAACGGAGAATATTCACCTCGAGGGCATACCGAACGGCAACTATACACATAGCCTACCACAATCCTCCCGTCACCTGCTGAGTGACTCAACAGACGACGGTACTCTTTCACAGTCCGCGAGGTTAATTGCGCGCAAAGAGGATGTAGGGGTTGGTCTTGAGGGATCAGACTCTTATGATGACTCACGTACGAATGCGCATCAAAGCCCTTATCCACACTCTGAGTTGGGTCAGCCTTCACCGGTTATATCGCGTGAACAGACGAACTCCATGCTGTCCATACAGAACCCGCAACGTCAGTTACTCCAGTGTCTTTTGCTTGAAGCGGGAATACTCTTTCATAGTATTTTTATTGGCATGGCCCTTAGTGTTGCAACAGGGACATCATTCGTTGTACTACTCGTGGCCATCTGCTTCCATCAGACTTTCGAGGGTTTCGCTCTTGGCTCACGCATTGCATCACTTATACCGGGCCTTTTTGCCCCATCCTCCATGAAGCCATGGCTCATGTCACTTGCATATGGGACTACAACACCCTTCGGCCAAGCCATCGGTCTTATCTTACATAACCTATATGATCCAACGAGCACTACTGGTTTGCTTATGGTTGGTATTACGAATGCGATAAGCAGCGGGCTTCTACTGTTCGCTGGCCTGGTTGAGCTTTTGGCCGAAGACTTTTTGAGTGAATCAAGTTACGCAACCTTACATGGTCGAAAGCGCGTTGAAGCATGTATAGCAGTTGCCTGCGGGGCTTTGTTAATGGCGTTAGTTGGTGCATTTGCCTAGAAAACTCCCAGTCCCTGTCTGCTTTCATTGTGCTATATTAGTGTAAGCCCTGAAAGCTTGTATGTATACCTAATGCTTTATGTGATGATATCCCTTGTAATGTTTATTATTAGGCACAAGTGCTCGCTGTAGCTCTTAGCATGCATATTATATATGCATTGCATGATCAACGTTCTGTCTTTTTGCTCGGTCCTTTGACCCTTTCTCTCCATTAAGGTGAAGAAGGTTCAGAGAGTAAATGAATTTATTCACGAGACAAATATCCATCTGAGTTAGCGACATCAGGTAAATATTATCATCGTTCCATTGTCAAGCCTACTATTATAGCTTATCAAGTATAGAGAGTTAGGTAGATTTTGACCAAGGTATATCCACCGTAGAAATATCGTATACTCCAGAGTAAAAATCAATTCAACCCGGTGAAAGAATCTCGAAATAAGCAGCATAACTCAATATCCACAGCATTCTGACGTTCTGAGTGGTTACCAATGATCCACCACTTTTCAAATCTACATAAGGTAGGTATTTCATGATTCAATAACAAGACAACCTACCTGAACCGTAAGCTTAGAAGAGCCTCGACACAGATCACTAAGCTTATTATAACGCTAAACGCGAAGGGTTTCTTCTTCTTCTTCTTTTTAAATTTAGATTGAGGATTCTTCGCCCCATATAGCAAAGCATTGCAATCAAAAGATGTCTATGTACTCCGAATTTTCCTTTCATGTGCTGCTGGTCTGAGTATTCCTATGCTCCATACCAAAACCATGGGGAACTCACCATGACTTAGACGAGAGATTCGACAACAATGGCGCTAGCACCACCTCCTCCATTGCAAATCCCAGCACAACCAATCTTACCATTTTTAGCTTTCAATACACCGAGCAATGTAGTCAAGATACGAGCACCACTGGCGCCGAGAGGATGGCCGATAGCCACTGCACCACCATGGATGTTGACTTTGTCTTCAGCCAACCCCAGGAGTTTCATATTGGCCAGAGCAACTACGCTGAACGCTTCGTTAATCTCAAACGCATCAACAGCATTCTGCGCCACACCTGCATGGGTGAGGGCCTTGGGAATCGCCAATGCTGGGGCAGTCGTGAATTTGCTCGGCTGCTGGGCGGCATCTCCCCAGCCAAGAATCTTCGCAACAGGCTTCAGGTTAAGCTCTTTCAGTTTAGCTTCTGAGACGAGGACAACAGCTGCAGCACCGTCGTTAAGAGGTGAGGAATTCGGGGCTGTCACCGTGCCGGATCCGGGGATAAATGCAGGCTTGATAGCTCGAAGCTTGTCTGGGTTGAGCTACACGACGAACATATTAGCAGTGGTCCACGATTTAACATATTCGTAGAAGATAATATCTTCCTCACATTCTTTGGTTCTTCGTCGTGTGCCACAGTCACACCTGGCTTGCCCCTAAAACCGGGAAGTTCAATAGGCGCAATTTCTTCATCAAAAAGGCCAGCCTTTTGAGCTGCCTGTGCCTTCTCGTAAGTGCGAATGGCATAGTCATCCTGTTGTTCTCTGCTAAAGCCATGATCCTGGGCACACTCCTCAGCTTGCAAGCCCATAAGTTCCTGCTTTCCTGCGTCTGTCAAGCCATCCTTCATGATGCCATCCACTAGACTCTGGTTGCCGTATTTCGCACCGGTGCGAAGGTTTGGAAGATAATGAGGGGCGTTAGACATAGATTCAGCACCACCTGCTACGACAATATCCGCATTGCCAGTCATGATAGTCTGCGCACCAAGAATAACCGCCTTCAAGCCAGACGCGCACACCTTGTTAACTGTGGTACACACAGTTGACTCATCGAGACCAGCGCCGAGAGCACACTGTCTAGCAGGATTTTGTCCAACACTGATCCATAGAACAAGAATGTAAGTGTGCCTTTGGTGCTGGTTACTAGGTATAAGAGTAGAGGTTGACTCACTTTGCGGAGATGACATTGCCGAAGAAGACCTCCTGGACATCAGACGACTTGATTCCATCCGCCCTGCTGAGCGCAGCTGAATTTCGACTTTGTTAGAACGTTGACACGTACTACCACTCAAGAGTTATCATACCTTTGATGGCATGGGACCCAAGCTGCGGGGCAGTGAGACTTGAAAGCGAGCTGTAGAAGAGGATAGCCAGTGAGTCAATGTTTTTAGTATAGACAAAGTACCAGGCCAATCTCACCCCAAGAATGAGCCCACTGGGGTACGGGCAGAGGAAACAATATAGACCGGTGGAAGAGAAGACATATTGGCCTGCGAGAGCTGATTAGAGGACTCAAACCAAAGCCTTTAAAGGGGTTCTGTGCGTGGTAAGTGGCATGTACCTGTGTTGACAAAATCTGCCGGCAATAGAGAAAATTGATTGGGGAGAACAGGCAAAGAATGGGGGTAAAAAGAAAGAACTGATCTCTTCAGCTAAGGATGGCAGTGTGATATCTCTGATACAGGAACAAGGGGTGAGAAATTATGTCCTTTAAGGACCCCTCTCTGGACGCGGCATCCGCGCGGCGGGGCTATCAAAATGGTAAGGTGAATGCACGGACCACTCGGTGAGTCCATTGGACGGGACTTCCAGCAGCTTGAAACAAAAAGAGATGCGCCGGCTCACTGGTGACAAGTTTTTGACAGCTTGAACCATCTTTTCCACAACACAATGGATGATCTCTATGATGAGTAAGTTGCATTAAATTTAACGCTCTAATTCTTTGAATTCTCATTAAGACCGCATAGGTTTGGCAACTATATTGGAGAGGCTGCAGATTCAGATGAAGAGGACCAGCACGAAGAAGTGAAACCTCGAGCTTTCAACTTCGACGAGGCGTTTGGAGAGGAGGAAGATGAAGATACCTCTGAGCAGCAGTCCATGGAAGTGGACGGTGGGTACTCTCTTAAAGCCTCTGGGTTTGGCCAGCGCTGATAATATACCGTTACAGAAGGTCCATCAAACGCCGTAATTTTACACGAAGACAAACAGTACTACCCTAGCGCACAACAAGTCTACGGTACAGAGGTAGAAACCTTAGTTCAAGAAGAAGATACGCAACCTCTCTCCGAGCCTATTGTTGCCCCCGTACAGCAAAAGAAGTTTGCCATTGAAGAGACTGACCTCCCTCCGGTTCATTTCTCAAGAGAATTCATGACTGATCTTTTGAATTTCCCTGAACAAATAAGAAATGTTGCGCTTGTTGGTCATTTACATCATGGAAAGACCGCTTTCATGGATATGCTTGTAATGCAGACGCATGATTTGACTGAACGGCTGGAGAAGCGAGCAGGTAGGAGAAAGGAAGAACAGCTTCGCTATACCGATATCCACTTTCTAGAGAGGGAGCGAGGCCTCTCTATTAAATCAGCCCCTATGAGCCTAGTTCTTCAGGGCACTAAGGGGAAGTCTCATTTGTTCAACATTCTTGATACCCCGGGGCATGTGAATTTTGTGGATGAAGTAGCTGCCTCATCACGACTGGTTGATGGCGTGGTCATAGTCGTTGATATTGTGGAAGGAGTACAGTCGAATACTGAGCAAATCATTAAGCACGCTGTGTTAGAGGGCCTTCCCTTGACCATGGTTGTGAACAAAATGGATCGGCTGATCCTCGAACTGAAGATACCACCCAACGACGCCTATTTCAAGCTCAAGCATGTAATTGAAGAAGTCAACACTGTCATTGAAAATATCTTGCCTGGGCAAGGCGAACGATGGCGACTAAGCCCGGAAAAGGGCAATGTCGCATTTGCGTGCGCTTCAATGGGATGGTGTTTCACTCTTCAATCATTTGCCAGGATGTATGCGGAGAACTACCCGCAAATTGAGACCTCAGATTTTGCCCTGCGTCTTTGGGGCGATATCTTTTTCAATCCAACAAGCCGGAAATTCACGCGGAAAGGGGTCGAAGAACATTCTAAGAGAACTTTTGTCAAGTTTGTTCTTGAGCCAATATACAAGCTCTATTCCCACGCCATAAGTGAAAGTCCAGAAGACTTGAAACAAACACTCGCAAGTGTCGGCATCCACTTGAAGCCATCCCAATTGAAATCAGATGCAAAGGAGCTACTCAAACTGGTTTGCGGACAGTTCTTCGGTCCTGCTACAGGGTTTGTAGACATGATAGTACAACATGTACCTTCTCCAGTTGAGGGCGCGCAGATGAAGCTGGACCGATATTACACTGGACCCCTCGATTCGAAAGTGGCAGCCGCTATGGCCACTTGTAGTACAGATGGCCCTCTCGTTGTCCATATCACGAAACTTTTTACGAGCACAGACGCTTCAAGTTTCAATGCATTTGGAAGAATTATGAGCGGGACTGCTCATCCTGGACAACAAGTTCGAGTGCTAGGTGAGGGTTATACTCCTGAAGACGAAGAAGATATGGTGACTGCAACTATATCGGACATTTGGATTGCTGAGACTGGCTATAACGTCACGACCAGCGGTGTTCCGGCCGGCAACTTGGTTCTCTTGGGTGGCGTGGATAATTCAATCGTGAAGACAGCGACTATCGTGCCTCTGAAGCTTGAGGATGACGAAGAAGCATACATATTTAAACCAATTCGACATATGACCGAGTCTGTTTTCAAGGTCGCTGTTGAACCTGTTAACCCGTCTGAATTACCAAAAATGCTTGATGGTCTCCGTAAAGTCAACAAGAGCTATCCTCTAATTTCAACAAAAGTCGAGGAGTCTGGGGAGCATGTCATCTTGGGGACCGGTGAGCTCTATATGGACTGCGTGCTTCATGACTTGCGGCGGCTCTTCTCCGAGATGGAAATTAAGGTCTCCGATCCTGTCACCCGCTTCTGTGAAACTGCTGTTGAGACTTCAGCCATTATGTGTTATTCTATCACACCAAACAAAAAGAATAAGATAACCATGATAGCAGAACCTTTGGACGACGGAATCGCTGAGGATATCGAGAGCGGCAAAGTCAGCATCAAAGACCCAATTCGCAAAGTGGCTCGTTTTTTCGAAGACAAGTACGATTGGGATAAACTAGCAGCTAGAAGCATTTGGGCCTTCGGCCCAGACGAACTGGGGCCTAACATATTACAAGACGATACCTTGCCATCCCAGGTTGATAAAAAGCTTCTCGGGAGCGTCAGAGACTCTATCACTCAAGGTTTTAGTTGGGGTACGAGGGAAGGCCCACTTTGTGAAGAGCGTAAGTTAACTAATTATAAACCCATTCAACTCGAAGCAACATGGCACTGAGCTTGAACTATATCTATTCATCCAATACTTGTTTATGCTAACTGGCTATAGCAATTCGAAACACGAAATTCAGGCTCACAGACGTCACCCTTGCCGACCAGGTTATCTACAGAGGTGGTGGCCAAATCATTCCCACTGCGCGACGCGCAATCTACTCATCGTTTCTCATGGCATCTCCTCGCTTGATGGAACCCATCTATTCCTGCACGATGACAGGGCCTGCGGATGCAGTCGCTTCGGTGTATACCGTCCTTGCGCGCAGGAGAGGCCATGTCCTATCTGATGGGCCCATCGCCGGAACACCGCTTTATTCAGTCCGTGGCCTAATTCCAGTGATAGACTCATTCGGGTTCGAGACAGATCTCCGGATTCACACCCAAGGCCAAGCTGCAGTTAGTCTTGTCTTCGATAAATGGAGTGTAGTTCCAGGGGATCCGCTTGATCGTGATGTCAAGACAAAACCACTAGAGATGGCCCCTGCAATGGCCACTGCTCGAGACTTCGTGCTAAAGACAAGAAGACGGAAAGGCTTGGCGGAGGATGTCACCGTAAGCAAGTTTTTGGAACCAGAACTCTGGAAAGGCCTAAAGGAGAGTGGCGTTTTAGACTCATGACCAGTTTATCTCTGGAGTTCAATGGTATGCCACAAATTCCAGGTAGTTATATGTTTGGATGGAATAAAAGATTGACCGAGTATCCTTATGAAGGCAGTGCCAAGTCATTTATATTTATGAGCGCACAAGAGCGCTACTTTTTAGCCTGCCATATAGTTCGAGTTCACTGGCATGTCTCTAGCATCTTCGCGATAACGCCCATTAGTGTTCCATTTTCCAAAGCGGCGGCCACTCGTTCTTTGTCCGCCAGCTGCTTGTTAACTTCATCAGCAGTGCTGTGTGTCCCTTCTTTGATTCGCACATCCACACGAAAGCGGGGAGGAAGAGATTGCTCAAGCCGAACACGTACACCGAGACCTATGACTGTGGCGAGGCTACAGTGCGTGATAGTAGGGGTGATGAGGACAGTAACTGTTCGAAGGGGCGAAGCTGGTACATATGAGAGAGTTGGTGTAATAGAAATATCAGGAAGAGACACAACCGCTAGAGCTCCCAACGATATCGGATGCTCCGGATCAGATATAGTCGACACAAGATCTAGTGATTAAATCAGTGTTTTGTTTGACGACGATCCTTCAGCAAGCAGTCACGCCTTACCGTAGATTTCTTGTTCATCTATCGGCTCTTCCAACAGATCATCATCACTTTCTGAAGATGAAGATGAAGTAAACTCATCTATGAGAATTTCGCTCGCATCCGCAGAAAGAAAAGCGGGTGCGAAGAGACCACTCTCAAGGATACCGGGTTTGCGAGACAGTGCGGGCCGCAAGCGTGTTGGAAGATCGGCAGCATTCAATATTGTGGGATTCGAGTTCTGCATTTCGGATGCCATTTTGTGGATAAATAAGTAGCTAACAGCCTTTATTGCTGAGTGGGGAATCAATCTAGGATACACATGGATGTTATCTAGACGAGGGGTAAGTTCACTATAGGGAACGGCCACGTGGAAAAATTATTTTCCCTTTATTGAATCTAGCTTACGATTTTGATTGCGGAGCGCTTCGCGCTCTGCAATTATATCAAAGATCCTAAATCCTTTTCCAAAGCTATTATATCATCCGATAGTATCCACAATCTTTCCTTACCATGAGCAGTCCCTCAATATCTCTTTGTGTGCAGAAGCGTTGAATACATATCTTCTACCTTTGACTCTCTTGTTCCCACAGTAGAGGTATGTTATATTCATGCCTTTAAAAGATCCTGAGAGATTCTACAAAATTCCCCACCTCAAAGTCAAGCAAGTAGCGCAGGAGATATTGTTAAACCTTGGGACAATCTATCTGGTATTTACATAATGTAAGGTTTGTGTGATTCTAGTCCGAATTCAAGGAGAGTGCCTTCAAAATCATTTTCGTGAATTATTGCTAGATAGTAATTTTTCTCCTAGCCATTGATACGGCTCATATGGGATCATGATCCTCGCCAAGAAAGGGCTGGGCTTGCATATCGTAATCGTACCTAGAATAGTCTTGTACATACCCTATCTTGCTAACACAACATACTAACCCAAGCCCCCAACCCGGCATGGAGTGGGGAAATATTACTCGGAGTGCTTATGAAGACAAGGACAAAATTATCGGGAACTACCCAGAAAGCAAGGTGTATATATAGCATCAAGAGCTTCAATATGAGGTATATCCTTGTTTTAGAGATAGGAAACTTTCCCTTGAGCTTGAAGAGTCCTGCCAGTTATCCAAATCCTGCGACTAGTTACATCTACCCTATACACGCGCAGATATTCATCGGGCTCCAGAATACTATAATATCATCACTATATAGTATACAGTTGTAAAGCAAAAGAAATTATTAAATAAATCCAGGGCAAAGTAGAGGAAGAAACCCGAGAACTAGTAGGTTAGTGACAAGGCTAGCATACTTACTCCATGCTCTCCGTAGAATCAACGAGTCATGGAAACTTGGCAAGGCATCATCATGGTTCTTGGCACTTTCGGCGACTACTAAGTAGAAAGTACTGAAGAGCGGCAATCATGCGGCCCCTCAACATCCGAGGCGATCCTCTCCTCACCTGCGCCTAGGCTGGTTGACTCTTTTACTCGCACCCACTTCTTCTGGGGGCTGATCGTGTTTATCCACTCTTCTATTGTGGTTGGTTTCGCCACTACCCTTTTCCATCATTGTTCGATATTTTTGATCCGTGTGTACCATACTATCTGGCTACTATGAGATGCCAGGCATCTATCAGCTAATCAGGGACGTAACGTCGACGACACGGCATGCGAAATTCATCGTATTGGTGGGCTTCTGATTCCCCTGATACTAGATTGTATCGCGTCCTCCAGTGTCAAATCTTGGACCGCCAGCTTCTGGTAGCCTCTGCGTTCTTCCATTCCAGTATTTCCCGCACAGTCGCCCGGGGTCCGCACGTTTCATTCAAATGCTGACCGTAAATTGGGGGGTGATGCGCCGGCTCAGTTCGCTTTCCTACAGCAAATCCCAACAGAGAGTCTCAATACACTGACGGTATCAAGCCACGATGCAGGCTGGTTAAGCTTCCAGTCTCTCTATTGTAAGCTATTCTGAACTTAGACGGCCGTCTCCTTTCCCTCGTTCCATTGCTACCACGTTCGATATCACTCTTTATCAGCAGACCTTTCGTCAACCTGTTGCTAAGCAAAGGCTGTGCGCATCGCTTCGGGGAAAATTATCACTTGCTGGCACGTTGAAGCTTTATTCCACTTCCCAATGACTCCCTCATGAACTGCTTCCCCTTCTTATCCCCGCACTATAACTTTAAGTCATGACTGACATTTCGCAGTGTAAGGCTAGGTTCTCTTCCCAAACCTTTACGCTTTTCGCAAATCAATCGACTATTGTCCATTCAACCTCACACTAGATTGTTGCCAATAGCTTCACCTAATCAAAATCGCAGTCACTCTAACCACGATTGTCACGCCGCAAGTTTCGGGGACCCTAGAATATCTGACAAGTCGCTTCTTGGTTGCTCTATTTGTGGTAGCAAACCAGAACCTTTATTGCCTTTGCGGAAATATAAAAGTAAAGCCAAAACGCCAAATCATTGCGAGAGGGAAATCAACCATCACCGCGGGACACTGTTATCCAGCTTTCTCCTCCATTTATTCTTTTCGGACCTCTTCGTTGTCCCATAGCTCCTACCCTGCAAGGTGACACCAATTGCCTCGGCGATTTGCGCTTCAGGAGAAGCAAAACACACATCAGGGAACAGAAACCACCATATACTTTGCATCATACCTTGCCCGAGGTTGGACGTGTTCACGACTCTTCCTTTAGCCTTCTCATCAACCTGTCAATCTGTCCTCCATTCTTTTTTATCTCTTTTTTTTTGTTTTTCTGTGCTTGTGTGTGCGCGCGTGCTCAGATTTATCTAGACAAGGCAGGCCTTGGAGATAAATCTTCAGGCGTCATTATTATACCTGCTGAGTCACTTGAACTTTGTGTGTTGAGGATCGCTCTTGGTTTCTATAATCCCGATCTGGAAATGCAGGGCTATTCATTCACGCCGCCGACGGGGCCCCCAAGAGAAGGCCACAAAAGTAAGGCATCAATATTGCTCTATATCTCGATGAAGCGCAACAAAGATTCGGTTGAAGCCAGTCACTGATAAGCTCTAATCAACAGATTATGTATTCGTTGACGAACACAACAGGCATAAAAGACTCAAGGGTATGTCACCATCCTATGTTCAACATCAAACCCCTATTCACTGAAACGTCTTCTAGTGATGCGAGCGTGTAATGGCTGCAGAAAGCGTAAAATAAAATGCGACGCTGCTACAACAAACACATGGCCTTGCTCGGCATGCACACGTCTTAAGTTAGTATGTGTACCTCCTACCGTTGGGCAGGACAACGAATTCTCCACGGGGCAGGCTGTTGAGGCCAACTCGACAGATGCCATTGGTGCATCCAATACAGCGGAATCGTTTTCGTCCTTTCCCATGCCCCAGGGCTATAGAGACAGCGGCCAAGCTGCGGTGGGCAGTATACCTTCATATAGCGATGCAATGGGAATATATCATCAATTCACCCATTCTGCTTCCCACCCTCCGGGCATGTATGAAGTAGGATCACCTGCCATAGCGGTCTCACATCATACCTACCAGCAACAGCAGATTTTCCCCTCTCAGACGGAGGGCTTGGGAACTATAGAGAGCGGTGTATATGGTGATCACGAGCAGTCCACAGCTGAGGATCTTAGCGAGGTCCTTGGTGAACTCAAGATCGATGAGACTGGTATAGGTATGGTTTCATCCTAATTTCTGATTTTTGGGGGGAGGTCCGCTAATATAACAGATAGCGCCTTACATAAGGCAGCAAAAGAAAGAGAAGGGCGAACCAGAGATCCCTGTACAAGATGAAGCAGAAGAACCATTGCCTCCTCTCAGTACTGGTGCAGGCTCTACAATTCGCATTCCTCCGGAGCTTATGCCCTCCGATGAAGAGGTCATGAACTACTTCAAGATCTATTTTGATGATATACACCCTTATGTACCTGTGGTGCATCGATCGCATTTGTACTACCAGTGGCAGTATGATCGGAATTCGATATCTCCCCTTCTGCTGGAGGCGTTGTTTGCATGCGCGGGAAGGCAGTCAGATGATCCAGCTCAGGGGGCACAGTGGCTCGCATTGGCGAATAGTAGGTTCCCTCACTTATGCGCATTCCTTTCCCTTGTCTTCGAATAGGATATTGTGTTTAGTATACTAGTTTTGACTATGAATCACATTTAGGGCACGAGTCTAGTTTCATGGATGTACCCCGCCTAAGCACGATCCAAGCACTGCTTCTACTTCTGAAAGCCCGAGAATCCGTACCAAAGAAAGGCTACTACTACCGCTCGTGGCAGACTGTGAAAACAATTGTTTCAATGGCTAAAGATTTGGAAATTGATGAACACTGCAACACACATACAGAGCAAAGACTCTGTGATCTCAACCCTATAGAGTGTTTGGTACAGACGAGAGTGTGGCAAGCCCTCCTGGTTGTTGAAGTAATGATTGGTGCACCGCAAGGTACGTTACCGGTATTGGTGATATTTCTAGTACTAACGTTCAAAGGTCGATCGGACTACGGTGTAAATCCTGACACCGTTTGTATGGATCCTACACTGGATATTAAAGACCTTGATCAGTTTGAAATCAATCGATCCAGACAGTACTCCTACTTTGTCCAGAATGCTCATCACATTCGTATCATCACGGACATATACCACAAGATCAAGAGGCAAAAAGACTGGGGGGCCAATCCAAAGTTCGTTGAGAAGAACCCTCTCTTCACTGATTGGCTTCAGGGTCTTCCTTCAGATTTACAGATTAGCTATCCTCCTGATGGCTCACCCCCGTGGATACCGTCCCACTTTGTGGCTAATATGCATTCTCATTGCCATTTGGGCATTATTCTACTACACCGACCTCAGTTGCTTGCATCTAAATCCTTTGCCGCAGGCGGGGGGTGGAAAATGCATATGGCTTTGTGTTACTCTTCGGCTAAGTATCTGTGTAGACTTCAAGAAGCTATCCTACAGCGTTTTGGCCTCCCAGGTCTGCTCTCTATGCAAAGAGGTATAAATTTTGCGATTTACTGCATCATGACTTGCACAATGTTGCATTTGGTGCGTTTGTGTTCCCACCATACCAGGATCAAACAATTAACGCAAATCCCAGGTCGCGATAACCTCTCCTGATCCGAACTTCCACACAGACGCGCGCGATTATTTTGCCCGACACATGCGTATCCTCGAGAGGTGCTCATCTGCCTGGCCGATGCCAGAAATGCAGGCTCAGATCGACTCCTTGCGGCTGGCTTTCTCGGCCGATGTGAATAGGCCCTTCGAGCTTAAACCCACATTCCCTTATGGAAGTCCTTCGGAGCCATACCATCCGAGCCCGCCGCCTCTCGACTCACAATACCAACCTCATGTAAGTCAGGTATCTGGCGGCGTCCGGGGTCGAGTGGGTTACAACCCTTATCCGATCACCCCACCAATATCAGCTAGTACTGAAGATTCAAAGTCCGATTGCTCTCAGCTCCATTCTCTGGGGATGATGCCGCCCCAGCCTGTCTCGAGCCAATCAATGAATGCCCCTCTCGTTGACGAGAATAGCTGGGATCCGACCCGTATCATCACGTAAGCAAACCACAGAGATAGGCATTCTTTCAGACTCTTGCTGATGTTTCCTATCTAGCCAGTGGGACATGGCATTCTCCATGGCGCCATCCACAGTGAGTACGAATTCTCCACCAATGGCTATGGACAATTCAGTTCAGGGGGTTCAAGCGCCTTTGGCAGGTCAATACCCTATCCAGTATGGGCAAACAACCAAGGTTACACCAGTCACTCCCCCTCAGGCTATCTCACCGCCTCAGTTCAATGGACAACAAGTACTCTTCACAGCGCGTGACTGGCAACAGAGTGTTGCCAGCGTTTATGATCCTAACGGCTTAAAACGACGCTGGAATTATTCTGTTGATATGGGTACAGAGCACACTCAGAAGCGTGCACGTTGAGTATTTAGTATATACATAGACCCTGGGAACTATCTCAGTTGTTCTATGCTTGGAGAAAGTTGCTGTATGAATGACCTCTGTGATATAGATATCTTTCGTTCTAAAATACCCCTTGTCTTTATCTATCCTCTGAGCTTGTAAACAGGAGCTTCAACACTAACAGCGTGAACTTATGAATGTACTTTCTGGTTGCCATCATAGATACAGTATTCAGCAATATATCTCAGTATTAACTTTGGTATTGAGGTATAGACTACAATATAAATAAATGGACATGCACTTTGTAATTTAACACAGCAAAACACACCTCACTACACGAAGATGCCACTGCTAAGAAGGGATATACATGGAAATATCTATATCTTATATACGGAGTAGAGATGTTCAGTTGGGATTTTAGGAATACAGATAAATAGCCTGGGTCATAGATAAACCAATACTCTGTAAATCTGCTAACTCCCCAGCCCCTGATTTAACAGTTATACAGCAAGTGAAAAGTATAACAGCTGCAAAAGCTATTGCCCATTACCACTCCTATGTCATTTCATTATAAGAATTCCATGCATATATTCAAGTGAAATATACGTACATCCGTAGCATGACAAAATACTTGGAGACATGCATTGAGGAGGACCATGGAGAGCGAAGGCAACTTGACCATTTCTGTGAAGCTGGTAGAAAGATCTGCGAGGATATGCGAAAAGAAGACAATAAACCATGGCCCCAATCTGACAGTTGTTGGGTTATTAGATGACCCATAACAACTTGTCAGTTCAAGTGCGTCGACTTAATCCTATCCTCTCCTCCCGCGACCGGACAATTCTTGCCTTATCACCCGGCAAAGGTTTCAACTCATCACTAGGATCAAAGTTGAGACTGTTTTTGTTGTGATCGTGGCCTTTATTCTCCTTGGCTAATTTGCGAAGTCGTGCCTCCTCAAATGTCGCGAGGTCTTCCGACGTTATTGCTATTGCTGTGGGCTTGCGGCGAAGCATTATCGATATAGACAGGAGTACTGTCTGAGTTATTCCAATTAGAAACAGAAATGAACTATTTAATGTAAAGCCCCTTCGGCCCTGCGGAGGAAGTCACACCCCGTGATGGACATGAACTCCACGTGACCGATCTTGTACTTCGGGAAGGTGACGAACATTTTTACACTAATTGTTCTAACTTCAGCCCATCGTCTATATAGCTCATTGGCGTCGAAGATGTTTCAACTTCGAACCAAACTCTTACGCCATGAGCGTACAAGACTAGTAGACGGGTGTCTTTCTCCAATTCGTCAGTTCTCGGTCATACAGGGACGAGCGAAAGACGCCAGTCAATCTGGTAAGGCCACAAGATCATTGCAGTCCTAGTTGTGTCTATCTCCACCTGACTCTTGTAGGTAATGATGCCCCTAAAGTTCGATCTCTTCACCCGGGTGTTTCATATGCTCGCGCTTCTCCAAGGAAGACCAACCTTCCTCCAGCCAACTTGAACTCCAGAAAAACAGACTCCGACAAACCTCGTCCTCGACGCGTTTTTGACGCAAGATCTCTCGCGGCCCCTTCAGCCAATGGCCAGTCCACAAACATTCTAAGGAGTACCTCGTTGCGAAACCCTCGCAAGGGACCATCCATTCGCGCTCGGAGGCCGAAACCCCCAACAAAGTTGTCAACCAAGTCACGCAAAAGTGGACGGCCTCAACGTGCGAAAAATACAGATATGGAAGAAATCGATGTCTCTTTAATGGAGAATGTATATCGCGAACTCGCTGAGAAATCAAGGCCAACGCCTAGCCGCTACAAACCCCAGGTCCCTGATCTCTCTAACCTGAAGGAAACCTGGCCTTCTTTTCCAACGGGTACGACTGCCAGTACTGCTGAGGTTGTCGAAAAGCTATCCTCTCTAAGTGGCCGCTTTCCAAATGGTTATGTCCCCCCTTATGAACTGGGCATGCGGCTCTTCAGGGGACAGTTCGTTCAGTTTCTCGACGAGGAGGAAAAGGCACAGGCTATAGCAGACGCGAAGAAACTCTCCCAACAGCGTGCGGACAATTACTCCCAGCGGAAAGGCGATTTAGTAGAACCCGAAGACGTCGGCTTCCTTCCGATGAGTGCAGAGGACAGGAAGTCTTTAGTGCAATCTTACATCCAAGGAGCTTATCCCAAACTCAGTACTGAAGAAGCTGCCCAATCGCCTGTTCTCAGTGAGGTGACGAAGAATCTCAGAAATAACGAGTCTTACCAAGCTGCCGGGAAGAGCTCCCAATTTGTTGCAAAAGTGGAATCACTCCTGTCTTCCGCTCGCCCCGTGAGGCGAGCCTAAACACTTCTGAGAAGTCATTGTACATTAGCAATAGTATTCCTTGGTTCATCCCATATACTGGTTACATATATCAAGCAATTCATACTTTACGTCGGGTACTGGAACCATGGCAGCGCCGTTGGCATTGACCGTAGCACAATTGGATGCCTAATAATTACAATGATTCACAGAACAACATTTCCGGCCAACGCTTCAGGTTATGCCCTCTCCATCGCCTTCTTTGCTGCCTCGAAAAGATCCCTCACTTCCCTTTGCCCATTCTCCGTTGCCTTTTCCATCTGTTCCTGTGCTTTCCGAACGTCATCCGGTCTAGCTATTTTCTTCTTCTGCATATCCTGAAGGCGTTTGTGTACAGAGCTTCTCGAGTCGCGGACTGCCGCCGTAGCCCTTTCCATGGCCGCTTTCGCGACACTGACTGTCTGATCCCGCGATTCTTTGGTCGGTGGTGGGATTGGTATATTCAGTTGCAGAGAGTTATGCATGTCTGGCTGGGGTGTTAAGGACAGATCGGAAGACACAACCGCCGAAGTTATGGGTTTAATGTGCTGTCAATCTTGTCAGAAAGAGCTACTAAGAAAATTGCGAGAGCAAAGGCTCTAGATTAAGGCTGGGGAGGGGCAAGAAAAAAAAAATGAAAAAGAAAAAGGCCATACATCTTCTTCAGAGACCAGTACAATTACCATGCGGCCTCCCTTAGGAACGACTTGAGCTAAATCCCCTAGTTTCAAGGTTTCTTTGCTTCCTTTGCTTAGCTGAACACGAAGATTTTCGATAGCATCTGTGTTAAGCCTTCCGCCCAGGCGCAGCTTGGAAAGTTCGTCTTTGAGACGGCACACCGCGGCTGCAATACCGTGATGCAGTTGAGCGAGATCATATGGATCGTCAGAAACAACAGCAGCTTTAAGGGGCCTTGCGTCAGGGCTTGAGGTAGAACTGCTCTTCGTTTTATCTTTTTTCTTAAAAAGTAGAGGACAGGTGGAAAACGCCATTCCCCCGTTTGGGACTTCTAGACTGCGCTCTTGAAGCAGCCAGCAGCGCCCCCGTTGAAGGTTGACTGGCGCACTGACATTTGTAAATGAGGATGATAGACGTTGAATATGACTAGATAATACTGGAATACGTTGCATCTTTCCTGGTATCCGCCCGCCACTGACAGACAGCAAAATCAATTGACCAGTTGTTTAAAGGTGATGGTTGAAGTAGGCAAGGCTTTTTGCTCGAACATATCAGATAGCGTCTCCTTAACGCCGGGAACTGCCATATTCCGTACACACTCCACTCCGTAGATCACCGACTTCAAGGCCCACTAACCAATATAAAAAAGATCGCTAGGTTTCTGACCCATCCATAATACCGATGACTTAGGCCATGCAGTAGTTATACATCCTGTGGTTCGCACAGAATAGAGAAATTGCTAAACTAGTTATTGCAACATGCTGGAAGTATGGTTATTACATAGTCAACGCCCGTAAACTCATTACAGACGTTGGAAATTGGAACCTATGATAACCGCGACATATCATGACAAAGAGTATATAGATTCACCTGCTCATCAAAATCATAGCAACGGTCTTCTCTGAGATATTAGAGAATGTTGACCAATCTGTACCGAATCCTAAACACACGCCTGGCCCAGAGAGCCCACACATATACACGAAACTCAAGTCAAAATTGTTGCATAGGTAACAGAGCAGCAAATCGGCCTCTATTCATAATACTAAGTAGATAACGCGTCCAGTTCGTTTTTTGATTACTTTTTTTTTCCTGCTTACGGCGGTGACCGCAAGTCCTACCGAGATTCATTTACCGAGTGGCCATAGCCTTAGTAATGAGTCTCTTGAGGGCAAGCTCCTTCTTCTTGAGATCCTCGGGGGTGGAGTCTTCGATCTCGAGCTGAGCCATGGCATCGCTGAGAGCAGATTCAATCTTCTCCTTGTTACCACGCTTCAACTTCATCGACATAGTGGGATCGGAAACGATCTCCTCGACGCGAGAAATGTAAGACTCCAGCTGCTGGCGGGACTCAAACTTCTTCGTGAAAGCCTCGTCGCTAGACTTGAACTTGGCGGCATCTGAATGATGTCAGTTATGGTACGTGTCGGTTAATCTGATCAGATAAAGGTACTCACCATCGATCATTTGCTCGATCTCTGTGGTCGAGAGCTTACCAACAGCGTTCGAGATGGTGATGTTCGCACTACGGCCAGAAGACTTCTCGGTTGCGGTAACCTTAAGGATACCGTTGACGTCAACTTCGAAAACACACTCAAGGGCAGCTTCACCAGCTCTCATAGGAGGAATGGGAGCCAAGGTGAACTCTCCAAGAGAGGTGTTGTCCGCACAGTTCGTACGCTCACCCTGGTAGACAGGGAACTGAACAGTAGTCTGGTTGTCCACAACAGTAGTGAAAGTGCGCTTCTTGATAGTAGGAACAGTCTGTCCGCGAGGGACCACAGGGGCAAAGATGTTGCCCTCCATGGCAACACCAAGAGACAACGGAACAACGTCCAAAAGCAGAAGATCCTGGGTCTCAGCAGAAGTAGCCTTTCCTGAAAGAATGCCAGCTTGAACGGCAGCACCGTAGGCGACAGCTTCATCGGGGTTAATGCTCTTAGAAGATATATCAGTCAGTGTCAATCACAATATGCCACAGCGAAGAGAACTCACCTTCTCAAGCTTCTTTCCGTCAAAGAAGTCGCTGAGAAGCTTCTGGATGCGAGGAATGCGAGTAGAACCACCAACAAGCACAATCTCATCAACCTTGCTCTTCTCAAGGCCAGAATCCTTGATTACCTGCTGCACTGGCTCCAAAGTGCCAGAGAAAGACTTGGCATTCAGGTCCTCGAAACGAGCACGAGTAATGGACGAGTTGAAATCTTCTCCATCGAACAGAGAATCAATCTCAACAGTAGTCTGGGTGGCGTTGGACAAAGTGCGCTTGGCACGCTCACAGGCCGTTCTCAGACGACGTAGGGCCCTGGCATCACCCGAAAGATCCTTTCCGGTCTTGCGTTGAAATTCCTTCTTGAAATGGTCAAGCAAGTTAGTATCGAAATCTTGTCCACCAAGGTGAGTATCACCAGCCGTGGCCTTGACAGTGAAAACACCACCCTGGATGTTCAACAGGGACACATCGAAGGTACCACCACCGAGATCATAGATAAGGACATTGCGTTCCTTGTCGGATTTTCCGGAACCAAGACCATAGGCAATGGCAGCAGCAGTGGGTTCGTTGATGATACGAAGGACGTTAAGACCGGAGATAGCGCCGGCATCCTTGGTCGCTTGACGTTGGTTGTCGTTGAAGTAGGCTGGCACAGTGATAACCGCCTTTTCAACCTTCTTGCCAAGCTTGGTCTCCGCGACCTCTTTCATCTGTAATATACCATCAATCATATATTCGAGCAATAGAGTTCATGGCTCTAATTACCTTCATCAAGACCATAGAGGAGATCTCCTGGGGAGTGAAAGTTTTGGTCTCTCCAAGGTACTCAACCTCGACGGCGGGGCTTCCTCCCTGATCAACTACCTTGAAGGGCCACGATTCGACATCCTTCTTGACAATAGGATCATCATAACGGCGGCCGATAAGACGCCTAAAGTATGTTAGGATGAGAAATGAAATCTTTGACGCTCATACAGTAACGCACTTGATATCAAAGATAGTGTTCTTCGGGTTCATCGCCGCCTGGTTCTTTGCGGCCTCACCAATCAAGCGCTCCTTCTCGGTGAAAGAGACGAAGGATGGGGTCGTGTAACTACCCTGCTCGTTGGCAACTGAAGGTGACAAAATGATTAACCAACAATCTCGGTTTCAGAAAGCTTGAGGTAGACATACTAATCTCAACATTGGTGCCTTCATAGTTGGCAACGCAGGAGTAGGTTGTGCCTAGGAAACTAGTTAGCTTACTTGCAGACAAAGGGATTTAAAATAGAGAGAGGGAGAGGGAGGGAGAGAGAGAGAAACAGGCTGAAGGGGAGAAGATTTCAAGATACACAAGAGTAATCGGGGTATGCAACTCACCAAGGTCAATACCAATGGCGCCTTCGTAAACTTCGTCAGACATGGTGAATGAAGGGGGGGGGGGGGGCGTGGGAGATGAAAGGGACAAGGACAGAAGGGAGGAGTGGAATGAAAGAAAAAGAAATTTTAAGAGGGGAGGATTATAAGTTCACTCCAAGTGTTGAGAGAAAAAGCAGAAGAAGGAAAAAATTGGAGAGTTCTGAGGGGAGGGCAAAAAGAAACCCACTTTTGATTTTTTTTTTTTTTTTTTTTTTCCTGCTTCTTTCAACCTTTTCTTCCCTCGGCTGGGGAGCAAATGAAACGGCCAGTGCTAATCCATGGTTGGTTAAAGCTAATTAGATAAGCCAAAGTTCAACTAACGTAGTCGGTAAGCGGGAGGCTCACGTAGGCCGGGGGCTCACCTCTGTATTCCATACAAAATAGCATATTTTTAAATATTGATATCTTAACCATTTTATATTCTATCTACTTGGGAACTTATTTATAGTCTATTATATATTATATTACTAGCTTATCTAATTTAGAGACTCTAATAATATTTAATTACCAGAGAGTAAAATAAAATACCTTATATTTAATAGTATTTTATATATATAACTGTAATTTATATTTTAATACTTTTTCTTTACTAATATATAGTGAATATATCAAAAGTACTTTTACTATTAGTATATTAAAATTATAAACCGACCTATTCAAAAGTAGTTGAGATATCAATATTTAAAAATGTGCTATTGTGTATGGAATACAGAGGTGAGCCCCCGGCCTACGTGAGCCTCCCGCTTACCGACTACGTTAACTAGTTATCTAAAAAGATTTTCCATCATGGGGAGCATTCCCATGTAGCACTAAACATACAGCCCTACAACAAAACTACTGACAGCAAGTACTGTATTGTAGAAGCTTTCTACTACACAAGAATTACTACAGGTAGATTCCATGATTTCACAAACTAGCTGTGGCGTTTATTGATTCGATATATACCTTACCTTACACGCAGAATAGATACTAGATTTTTATTTGTATGGAGTGGCATATAACGAGGTTTAGATTTTGGTACCCATTGCTTGTACACCACCACAAGCTATGAGAGCAGTCGAAGGTAGGTGTCAGCCAACATCCATTAAACTATTGTGCATCACAAGAGTCACATATTTCTAACATCCCAGAGTATGTTGGTGATCGGGCGTCATTTTACACTTTAAGACTGTGATTAATTGCAGGTTGCTTGTATGTGGATCGCTCCACTCTTATAGAGAGAATTTTATGTGTAAGCCTAGCAACTGTTTGGGTAAATGAATCGAGTTCTCCTCACTCGACGAACTCTCTCAGAAGACTACTCCTATTGAGAGAATGTCGCCTCTACCACGACTCTATTTATAACATGGAAAGTCAGGTGTATTTGCAGGTGAAACTATTATTCGGGTTATCAACATAAGTAGAGGAAGAGAAGTAGCAGTGGCATATTACTAACAATTTCCCTGGTACTACTCGGAGTACAGGGCACTGCTTAGGAATTGCTGACGCTCACATTTTACTCCGGGATGGATCAATGTGTATAAACAAGACATATTGTACAGATTAATACTTTCTCATTATTAAGGTTGATAAGTATAGATTTAACTGAACATCCCGAAAGTATCATGCCCCATTACCACCCCTTACAATAAACCGCAAGCAAGAGAATCCTCCATATATAGATATAAACTTCACATAATTATGAAGCAGTTGAGCGTTGAAGGCTATAGTAGCATGCAAAGAGCATCAAGCTTTATTGTTTCCCTCGCATAGACTGCTTCAACAAGATGAAAATACAAATTGATATGGAAAATAGGAGACAGACCCAGATGTTCTTCAAAGCAATGGACTAAGACCAGCTTAGCCAATCATCTTACCGCCAGCAATACACAGGAAGACTCGGACCTGATGCCAGTGGTGATTCTTGAAATAAGGAGGCAACAGGGACAAGTAGAAACTACAATGGTGAATACTTTTTTTTGGCAGCCTTAGGCACTAAAGCGGCTAGACACCTCCACCAAGAAGCAAATGTGGGTATCTTTATTGGAGTATTTCTGTCTTTTCTCCTGTGGTCCTGATCCGATCTGCTCCCTACTTGCACCTTAAGCTGGTGAACCTCAAAATTACATCAACTCGTGATTAAAGACGCACACCAACTGCGAACAAGTCGCCAAAAAAGCTGTGCGTCAGTTACATTCCACCGAAGTCACTCCATCATCGGATTTTGTTCCGTAAGTATCTATATAATAAGAACACCCATAGTTCTTGCCTATTAGCACGGTCAAGATCTATGTAAAAAGATCAGTCACAGCTAAAAGATAGTCAGCAGTTGCTGTATCCACATCATTGCACCCTTCTTGCCGTTCCAGATGGACATCGATATGAGTAGGAGGAATAAGAAGCCCCGCCTTCTGCTGGAATCTGAACGAGAAAGGCTCGAGGAATTCATCGACTCTATCCACTACTCCGCGAGGTACATTGACTCTCATATCGTAGACTATTGACATAAATGCTGACTTGCCCACAGATATTCTGATGATCAATTTGAATACCGTCATGTTCAGCTCCCCAAAAACATGCTCAAAAAAATCCCGGCCGACTACTTTGATAGCTCGAAGGGAACCCTTAAACTACTTTGGGAAGAGGAGTGGAGGGCCCTGGGTATTACACAGGTGTGCGGGCCCGATCACTAGTATTATATTTTCATGTCACAACGTGTCTAACTGCATCGCTGGTCAGAGCCTGGGTTGGGAGCACTACGAGGTTCATGAGCCGGAACCGCATATTCTGCTATTCAAGTGAGCGCCTTAATTTGAACTTGTTCACCTTTGATACTAATAGTTGTGCCAGGCGTCCCCTCAACTACCAGCCACCAATGTCACAGTAAATATACCTCGAGTTCGATGTTCAATATTTAGCCTTTCTCTACTCATTTCCCCATTACTTGGACGAGCAAACGGCCGCTAAATAAGGTGCGGGGTATGCATAAGTGAGATTGTTCTTAGGCAATCAGGTGCTTTTTGCATGAAGTCTCGACAATATAATTCAATGCTGCTAGAAAATACCTCGTTTGTCGACTAAGCCACCACGCACTGCCACCAATACGACGGTTTTACTGTGCCCAGCCACCCCTATATTCTATTTGCAGGATCCTTTTGTCTAGAAGGGGTTTTCAGATCACGTTCTTGGCCAACCATTGCCCCCACTGGGTAGCAGTAAAGCTGCTACTGATCCCCGGTTCTTCGATACCCTAGATGACGGTGTCAGTACATCGGGTCACCTTTAACATTTGCGCAACTAGGAATGGCATACATTGAAGTATACGGTCGGAGAAACATGGACTCCTACAGCACGGTCTGCCTAATTTGTTGTGTTAGATTGGATATGTCTCATATCACCGGAGTCTTAATATCTTACTTTGACCATTTTCTTGATATCATCGGTGACATCGTTGCCGATGTTCAGTTCCCCGCCATCACTAGCTCTGTCGCTAACGGTCAAAAGCTTGAGCACTTCTCGCTCCTCCACTCCCACAAGTCCGGCAATCTTTGCCAGTCTTTCATATGTTCTATTGCGTGTTTCGTTAACCACACTGACATCAAAGAAATCTTTCTGTTGTTTGAATAAAGCAGCACTGAATTCCCAGAATTTCTCCGGGGCTACTCTCAGAATAGCCGCGCCCGCTTCATGCGTTAATGTTGATGATGGGTGCCAGGGTTGGATATGTTGGCGAAAAATGACCTGCAGTTTGCCCCGGTATTGGCTTTCAAGTGTAGGCCTGACTGAGTTGTAGAACGTATCGAACATTTTTGCGGAGAACTAAGGCTAAGTTTTAGCGTACATGCAAAAGCATAGTAGAGCCTACACCGTGGACTCACAGGACATGCATAGTCAAGATCTCAATTTGTAATATCATCAGCTAACTACCACAAATGTTAATCCAGTGCCTAACATACAGAGTTCAAGCGTGTGTTGCGGGTGTTGATCAGTACCAGCCCGCAATCTTTGACCCGAAAATTTTGGGGGAAGAGCCATTAGTGATAGTATGCAAAAGAAAAAGAGATAAGGTTAGGTGCTCTCTGATTCTGAGTTGTTTTATGGATGTGAGATGAGGTGACAGAGTACTTACTCCATACAAAGAGGGTGGGGTGATTTATCAATACCTTTACGTCATCCCACCAGATTATTTATTACTTGATAAGTCACATATGGCCTGCCGAAGACAGTACGGCCAACAGATGACGAGGTATAAGCTACTCATATTCATGGCGCAGTAATAACAGCTGCACAGCATTTCAATGAGCTGGCCTTTCCGATACTTGCTGATTACTTGATTAAGCATGCTAGCATACCGTCTGAACTCCATTACTTGTGCATATCTGTATAGCTTAGACCTAATCTCAGCAATATTGACAATTGCAAAGATTATTTCGTTCAATATCCTAGATGCCGGACGTCTGAGAGGTTATAGCATGGAGAGGAAAGCTTACAGTGTGAATGCCCAGGCAATAAAATAAGTTGAAAAAGAGACCTCGTACATACATCAAGTCCCCGCATTTTAAGATACATCAGAATACAATTTGTAAAAGAAGGTTGAGCAGCCGGTTAAGAGCCACCAAGCGCTTTTTGGTTGAATATGCTCACATCCTTGAGCTGCATCGAAACCAAAGACCAACTGGCCGTTGCTGGGTCGTATTCACCTTTCACGTCAACCCTGCAAAACCCTCTGGGGCCTTTCAAGCCGACAGGGCCGATAAAATAGAACACGCCACGCCGAGGACGGTGCAGTTCTCGGGCCCAACAGTCCTTCAGCCGCATCTTAAAAGCTAACGATGCTGCGTACAGATCAGACCCGGGACCAAACTTTGGTAAAGGTAATCGTTGAAGTGTCGATATAATCAGAGAATGATGAAGGTCGGCGCCACCTTTGTCTCGCAAGGTGGCCCCCTGAGAACCAGTAGGTGAAGCCGACTGTGTTTCAGACTGATGCATGGGATGCAACCCGTCTAGGGGTTGAAGCTCGGACGATAGCGTCTTGTGGGACGGTAGACTTGAAGGACCTGGGGCTTGTTCTTGCTCTAAGCCTGTGATATTAAGCCGGGAAAGTTGTCTTTTCACCAAGATCATATAGGCATCCTTTATAGCGAGTGCCACAGATAAAGGCTGTATACACCTCCGAAGACGGTCGCCATCCTCCAGAGACATGGGTTTTGAAACCCACGATATTCCACCGTCGGTGAACTCTAGCCTACGCGTCATAAGCAAATCCTAGGGGTTGTCCTATCATGAATGCACATACCCTGAGCGCTCATAATCAGGGGGGGCGCGAGATGGAAAATGATGCACTAGCCAGAACCCTGTTACGCGAAGGGGACCCCCTAGCACGCGCGATAGTACTTCAGACTGGGAGGCATCTTTCTGAACGATCGATGCCAGCTCATCTTCACATACAATGTTTAGCCAAGGACTAAAATGCAACCGAATCGACCATACCTCTAAGATATTGAAGCTTTTCTCGATCCCGTGATGTCTTGACAAACTCTTGCCACTCCGGGTCCGATGCTGCATATAGTTCACCTTTGCGTAATCGTGGCCAGCCCAAGGGTATAAAAACAGGATCAGAATCTATTGTTCCGCTCGCAGGGTTCTTGAGGCGCCCCTCGGTATCATCTTTTCGATTTTCGCCCACACCTGTCTTCCCAGAAAGTGCTTCCTGTGTGGCATCGGCATCGTCTAGCGTATCATCAAACTGAAGAAGGACAAACGAACTCCACAAATGAAATGCGGCACCATAAATAAAAAACGTGGTAAAAAATTTCCTAATGCATATTTCAGAGGGTGGAATATCTATAGTACAACGATGATTTACTTACCTAATCCACGGCCGCTTGAATTTGACATGGCGCACATTGTTGAGATTCGAGGTCTGAGACAATGGTGGGCTAATTCGAAAAAGATATGTAGAGTTTGGAAGTAATCGCCTGAACAGAAACATTGAGAGATCGCATGTGTGGGCGCAGCTGTTCAACAAGAATGCATATCTCTTACCCGTTTCTTAGGATGCTAGAATTGGCATGCCCCTGCCTTAGTATAACTGAAGAGCAATATGAAATGAACGAGTACCGACTTGTACTAAAGGCTTAAAATATAACTATGATCGTACGAAAAGGATCTGCATAAGCGAAAACAAAGGAAAGAGAAATCAAAAGAGGAATTAAGAAGACAATAAATAAATCAGGTGTCAGGAGGAGGTATGTACACTACTATCGAGATCAAATACGGACGAATCTTGAAGCAGCCTAACATTTGAACTTTCGCCGTATATCTACTAGTAGTCGTTCTTCCGGAGTGCTTCAAGTGGTAGTCCCGAGATTCAGCACGTGATACAGTCCAGCTGAGATACAGTGGGAGGAAACTGAAATTTAAAACACCCAAATACACTGTAGTGTATAACTTTAGAGACCGCCTACTGTTATTGGTATTTAATGCCTGTACAAAAGCCTGTATGTCGCTCATTATTGGCTTTTATTCAGGCGGTATATATTGATGCACGAGCCACTGTTCCTACTCCGTAAATTTCAAATATCAGTGTACAGGTAGTTATAATTTGGGGTTAGTAAGAGCTGAAGTAATGTAGTTGCTATCCACCTGTACAAAGGTGCAGGTGCTTCGCCTACTTCACGCTCAAGTACCAGTTCCTGACCAAAAGGTCTACACTGAAAGTCCACGGAGCTGTCAGTCATCAAATACAGCAAGGCTTTTATCATCACAAGCGAGTTAATTGTTAGTTTGTTCGCCCGGCATGTATCGGCTCACTCGCTTCTTGAGTCTGGCATTAGCAGTCGCATCCGGAACTAGAGCTTTGGATGCTTCCATATTCACATTCGACCCATCTTCACCATGGCAAAACACAAAGACTCCGGTGATAACTGATGATGTAGCTCGACATCTCTTGGAGCTCAGAATGAACGTACCTACCGCTTCGGTTCTGGGAAAGTGGGATCAAGACATAGTCGAGGTTTTGGACAGATATGGTGGCGTGCCACGTCCGTTGTTTGGCAGTGATATCGACTATAAGGATGCTACTAGGAGCCTTGTGATTCTTGAAGGGATAGAGGTTGGACTTGGTATGTCAAAATTGCCCGTCGCTATTCAAGACAGCTGACAAGCTGTCACAAGGATCTTCTGTTCAGCAAGAGTATCAAGGGGACCTCGTGATTAGTAGCGCTTCAGCCAATGGCCTAATTGACGGTTTCCTCGACTCATCATCAGGGGCTAACTCCGACGGCTATGTTATGACCACAAGGAACTATTGTAAATTCGGTGGCGGAGTCGAAATCGGCTCCGATGTTCAAGTAAGAAATAAATGGCTATCAGTGGGACTTTTGCTACGGCTAACTCTGATCTGTCTGTAGACGATTGAAAATTGCATTCCTAAGGGCTCTGCATTCGAAGCGGTAGCCCATGTATTTGGCAAAGAGCTTCTCGGCATTGTGAAGCTGGCGGAAACGTGGGTGGACGAGCAGAGTTTGACAGCAGTCTTGAAGATCTCATTACAAGTACGTTCTTACAATAGTTACCTTAGCGAAGCATTTACTAATCTGCGGCAGTTTCCTGATGATTATGTGGGCTCTGGCTCTGTAGCCGAATCCCTGACGTCTACTCTCCATGGTCTACGTGCTCTTTCGTCAGAAGCCAAACAAATCACAGCAGTTCTTCTGCCCACATCTAGCCAAGGTAAAGGGTCGAAAAGCAAAGTGAACCCACGAGGGGCCGTGAGACAGCAATCTGCTGTCAGATCGACTGGTGCAGCAGTTATGAGGACGCTCCAGAGGCCGACACACCCAGTTTGTTTCACCTCGAATTCTTCGTGTAATGTGGCAACTGATAGCTGCTCTGGACATGGGGTTTGCCATAAAAAGTCCGGGTCAGCCAACGACGAGGCAGCTAGCGACTGCTACGCATGCAAATGCAAGTCAACCATCGTCACCAAAGAAGATGGTACTATCCAAAAAATTCAGTGGGGAGGATCTGCGTGCCAAAAACGAGATATCAGCTCCCCTTTCTTCTTAATTGCGGGTATCAGTATACTGGTGGTCATGGCGGCAGGTACTGCTATTGGGATGTTGTTTCATATTGGACAGAATGAGTTACCAGGTGTTATAAGTGCTGGAGTTGGCCCCGCAAAAGCGCAGAAATGATGTCAATATTATTATATAAACCTATTTTCAATTCCTCTTGATGCGGACTCTTGAAGTCAATGTGTTTTATTTAACACATCTAAGAATTGATGTTATACTAAGATACGAAGCTTTATTTTCCTGGTATATGCATTGGTATTCTCATCATCACGATGTACATTAGAACAAGTAGTAATAAACAATGGGGAAGAGAGAGAGACAGCAGGCTTTGATTGCAGAATTCCATATCTGCTGCAAGGCTTTCTCAATAAATAACCAACTACCTTGCATACAACCTGAAAGTCCGAAAATCCGTAATACCTTGCAACCATTGCGCCATTAACACCACGCGACGGGTAATAACTTTCATGAGGACTTGTGCCATTAAGCCAACAGCGTGGAACAAATGTAGATACCTAAACAGGGACTTCACACATATTATGTAAGACAAAGCTATCTTTCGAATAGTGGGGTACTTCAACGTATTATACAGAATAATATTCATGTCTTTGCGTGACCTTGCACGCTGTAAATAATCGTGCCGTTGCCCGTTGGCATTCCAGATGCCATGAAGCGAGGAAGGGCAACGTTTGACGTGAATTGGATAAGGGAACTGCAACACATATTTTATGAAGCTACTCAGGCGCCGGACTGGGCTTCCAGCTGGCCAGGTGTCCGGTCGGCCGTAGAGCGAGCAGTGTCTGTCAATTGCGGCATACTCTCTCTTGAAGGATGATTCCGAGCAGAAAAGGACAGAAAAGAAAGATTCAACGACCGAACAGACGTAAATCTAGTCCTCCAATTTCGCCGGTTCGAAGGCTCTGGGGCTGTGCTCGACGGGTTACTAGTAGGCCGAAAGTTGTGATCTTGTATTCGCCAAAAACGCGGTGCAGTTAGCCGGGACGATTGGGTTCCATTTCTCAATGGAGCCCGTCGCTCCGATATAGCTAGGGGATTCCGAAATGGGTTAACACGCCCTCCTATAAATACTGATTGTGGTTGTGGGGGTACAGCCAATCGTGTTGTGTTACGACGGCCTGAGCGTTCTGGATTAGTTGTTTGTCCGCCAGGATCAGAGCGAGGCTTTGGAACGTAGTAATCGGCCTTGCACAAGGGACAACAAGCTCTTCGACTCGTTAACCACGGATCCACACAGGATGCATGGAAAGCATGACCACATGTAAGCCCACGTATGTCATCGTCATCGTCGATTGTGTCAAGGCAAATTGCACACGAATCGCCTGGATTGGGCAAAAGTTCCGCTGGTACTGCGGTGCGAATTTGATTATTGACATCCTCGTCATCCTCGAGGGAATCGCAACTCTGTAACTGTTTTGTCTCTGAGCCATGGGTGGTGTCAGCCATTACAGCAAATGCTTGATCGGCATTTTCCTTCTCTTGGGACTGTGATGAGGCCGTCTGTGCATGTTCAACTGGTATAAATGACTGCGATGTGGTCGAGGTACATCGATGGTGGCCTATTATTGGTGAATTTGTTGTGGAAGAGTGTGCCCCAATAGTGGTAGATAGAACATCATGTTCGCCTTTCAAGCTTTGCGGCCTGCTATTCGGCGCCGATATTCCACCTGCAGTTGGAAGGCCTTCATTCGCGCGCGAAGATCTCCACACTTTGTATTTGATAAGTGGAAACCGTTCGTTTACTTCATCCATACTCATCAACTTTTTCTCTCTCCTTCGCCTATGTGGTCGGGGCATGGTTACTAAATCTATCGGTTCGCCCGTTTCCTCATTGCGTAATTGGCGGTTTCGCTGGTTATATCTGAAGCAATACTTTACCCCAACAATAATCCTAGGAGTGGCCAACAAGATTAGCGTACATTTCAAACACAATGCAAGCTTGGGCATACCATAGGTTCGTGAATACAACACCGAAACCAAGGGCAACGAAGAATAAGAGGGGCGAACTTGTGGGGCTTGATCTACTATCATCTCCGTTGTGATCAATACTGGTGGCAGTTGGTTGTAAACCTGTTGCAGTGGAGGCCATCTTGACAAACGAAGACGTGGTAATACTGGAGGGGTTGAGCGCAGTAAACGGTGCCGGCCGTCTCGATTGTTAGGCAGTGATATCTGGAATCCACGAGTATATTGACATGAGATGTCGTCGAGAAATCAACAACCTAGGTTAACTTTATCCCTGGAGCACTTGAACGGTTTTATGGCTCTAGTACGCAAAAGCGATGGGGGTAACCCGTTTCATCAGGATAGCAACACAAGGCACACACACCAAAATGGGAACGCGGTGGATCATCACTGGCGGCAGCTGCGCCCGGAGCTGCTGAAAGAATCGTTCCTATTGTAAACCTGGGATGTATATCGCATTTGAATCTAGAATGCCGTTGATGGAGAGAGCGATACTCCACAGGTGGGTGGTAATGTAGTAATGCGTGACCGAGACCAATGGCTGAGCAGTCAGGTCACGGGGTGGCTCATTATAATCTACTCTACAGTACGTAAGATTGCATCTCCCGCATTACTTAGTACGTACTCTGTACAGCACCAATGAGGAGGGGAACAATTTACAGAAGTTAAAAAGGTACTCCTAGGTATGTATTTAGTGACTACCGGATTACTTTCCTATCATATCTTTGATATCACTTTGTACATATATCAAGCATGTATGTAGTACACTAAGCCGTACTCGAGGTAGAATGCTTCAGTAATAACATCGAACTAAGATAAATTTGGCAGAGAATATTTTGTCATGATATAACGACAGAGGTATCCCGTATGCACGATAGACGATATATTCTCTGGCTTCCCTAATCCAATAAGCTAATTTGAAAGTGGGGTGGTATGGAGTCATTCGGCTTTTTACAATCGAGTACTCCCCAGATATGTACCTACCACAAGTTTTACGTTGTCACACTACCATCATTATTCCTCCAACCACCTTGTGGTTTCCTGATAGCACGAATCTGCAAAATGGACAGCCAAGTTACAACCTCGACTGAGAACTCCAACCCTGTTGTCTTTTTTGACATCACTCTAGGTGGTAAGTGCGGAAGATGATATTCAGAAACACCAACCTTACGGACAGAGATCCTACCGTTGAGGGATTTCTTACCTGGTTTCACCAGCACAACTCAATTAAAGATATGTAGCTATGGTATACGGAATTTGGAGCTGGGATATCTGCCTCACAAAATGAGATCTATACAGGCTGAGCATACATTATCTCACAGGAGAGCCACTGGGACGTATCAAGATGGAAATCTTTACCAGTATCACACCCCGAACAGCAGAGAATTTTCGCCAGTTCTGCACAGGAGAAAGCAAGAATTCCCAAGGACGGCCACAGGGATATAAGAATAGCAAATTTCATAGAGTCGTGTGTACATTACATATCCTCAGGGCTATGTTTCTGGGGCTAATTGATACATTAAAGATCAAGGATTTCATGATACAGGGTGGTGATTTTGTCAATGGCGATGGCACAGGTTCTTGTACCATCTATGGCGCTCCACGATTTCCAGATGAAAATTTCATTTTGAAGCATGACCGTCCAGGGCTACTAAGCATGGCAGTAAGTCCCAGTACGAAAGTCTGGGGAAGTGACGATGCTGACATGTCCAGAATTCTGGACCCAACACAAACGGTTGCCAATTCTTCATTACAACAACTGCGACGCCGTTCCTTAATAACAAACATGTGGTGTTTGGACAAGTAGTGGAAGGGATGGACGTTGTGCGAATGATTGAAAACATTCGCACAACTAGGGATAAACCCAATCAAGACGTTACCATTGTTCAGTGCGGGGAGATGTGATACTTGATCAATCAACCGGTTCGAACCTAATATATGAAGCTAGGGTGATTCCTATATTCTTTACGTGTCGTGATCTTCTGGGCTCTATCTATAGCAATTAACACTTTTCTTTCCCTCTCCTTGTCTATATAAGCCAGTAATATCACAATCTTGGACTGTATTTAGAGCTTAAAGCTTGAACTTGCTAAGGTAATCAGAAGCCAAGGTAATAGCTTCGTCAGTTTTGTCTGGATTAGTACCATTGCCAATAGACGTGGGCCCCTTTCCACCAGCCTTTCCACCGACCGCAGTAGAAACAATAGCTGCCCATTCGCTGGCGGAAGCTCCTTGATCGCTTATGGCCTAGTTGGAAATAAAGATTGTCAGTCCTGGACGAAAAGTACCGGGTGATGATATTACCTTTGGCACATAGCAGCCGTGGACGACACGGCCTTGGTTAGGATCCGCGGCCAAGACGTAAACCGTTTTATCCTGCAGCTTCGACTTCACATGGTTCAGGGATTCGCTAACAGCTTTTGCATTCGCTGAGATTGGAAGCTTAGTAACAAGCCAGGATTTATCTTTGTTTTCTGGGTCTTGGAAGTAGGAAGTAATTGCCTCAAGCGCCTTCTTCGATTCAAGCTTCTGTTGCGCTTTTTGCGAATCGATGATTTGCTTGTTGATATGTGCAAAGCGTTCACGGAACCTCGATTTTTGAACCGCTGAGATTAATAACTGGCTAAGGTCAACCTGGATTTGCTTCGCGCCCTGTTCCTTCTCGGGACCTAGAGCCATTGCTTCGAGACGGTCCAAACGCTTCTCGAATTCCAGGGCGACACGCTGCACTTCATGAGCATCCTCCCCGGTAACTGCAATTATTCTGCGGATGCCTTTAGCAATGCCGCTTTCTTCCAAGACAACAAGTTCCTTAATGTCGCCTGTCTTCTGCACATGAGTTCCACCACAAAACTCAATGCTAACTTTTTCCCAACGAGGATCCTTAACATTCTTGAGGATCTCTTCCAGCTCCACGCCTACAGACACAACACGAACAGGATCTGGATAGGTTTCGCCAAAAACAGCTCTGACACCTGAGATCTGTCGGGCAGTTGCGAGAGGCACCTCTTGCGAGTAGACGGCGCAATTCTGGCGAATATACTCGGTCGATATATCCTCAATTTTTTCCAGGTCTTTATCTGTAACCTGTGATTTATGTGAGAAGTCAAACCTAAGCTTCTCAGCAGCAACAAGCGAGCCCTTCTGCTCCACGCCATCTCCCAGTACTTCTTTGAGAGCAAAATTAAGGATGTGTGTGCCTGTGTGGTTATTTCTGATGGGCCACCGACGAAGCTCGTCGTATTCACAAATGACTTCATCACCAACAGAGAGAGAACCATACTTCATGAAGCCCGTATGAAGAACATACCCAGCGTAAAGCTGAACGTCGCCAACTTCAAGCTCAGCCTGTCCATCAATGACAATTCTGCCTGTGTCATTTTCCTGGCCGCCTTGTTCGGCATAGAAGTTCGTGCGATCGAGGATAAGCCCAATTTGGTCCCCCTCGGGTATCTGTTCCGTGGAGGGATGAAAGGATTTGCCATGGTAAATCGCCTTAAC
Organism: Aspergillus pseudonomiae; assembly: GCF_009193645.1. Taxonomy (NCBI): domain Eukaryota; kingdom Fungi; phylum Ascomycota; class Eurotiomycetes; order Eurotiales; family Aspergillaceae; genus Aspergillus; species Aspergillus pseudonomiae. The sequence goes on from NW_022475997.1 coordinate 692,899, forward strand.
CTGGGCAGTGATATTCCCTCTATCGAATTTCGCGGCGTCATTCGTTTTGGGAACGTCATTCATTTTCTCCAATTTTCCAAGATCATGAACATCCAGTTTGACGGTGTCGGCGGCAGCTTTTTTCTGTCCTTTACTTGCCTCCTTAGCTCTTGAGCGAGCCTCTTCGAACTCAGTGTCATCAATTCGAAGGCCACGTTCCTCTGCCATAATACGAGTCAAATCGACAGGGAAGCCAAAGGTATCATACAATCTCCAAACATCAGCACCGTGGAGTTTATCATCTCCCTTAGCCTTAGCTTGCTGGGCATAATGTTCGAATTGCCTTTCACCACGGTCCAGAGTCTTTGCAAACGAAATCTCCTCCTCGTCAAGTATTTCCATAACATCTTGTTGTTTTCGCTTGACCTCAGGAAACATGTCACCCATCTGATCCACAAGGGTCGGTACAATCTTGGAAAAGAAATTGCCAATCTCGACCCTGAAGTATTTCCTGGCATACCGAACACCTCTGCGAAGCACCCGACGAATCACATAACCACGGCCCTCACTATTCGGTGTGACGCCATCTGAAATGGCAAATGTCAGAGTTCGAACATGATCTGCTACAACCCTGTAAGCCGTGTCGATTCCATCCGGATCTTCAACACCGAATCGTCCCTGATACTGCCGTGCTCCAGTGATGTCCTTAATTGTTTCAAATAACGGAGAAAACACATCGGTGTCATAATTTGATGACTTATTTTGGAGTATCGAGACCAAGCGCTCAAAGCCCATGCCAGTATCGACATGCTTGTTTGGGAGGGGCTTCAAAGACCGGTCTGACTCACGGTTGTACTGAATGAAAACGTTGTTCCAAATCTCAAGAACATTGGGGTCATCCTGATTGACAAGGTTGGAGGCATTGCGTCCCCCAATTCTGTCATAGTGAATTTCACTGCAAGGTCCACAGGGACCTTGATCACCCATTTCCCAGAAATTGTCTTTCATATTCCCGGGGAGAATATGGTCTTCCGGAACACCCACTGCTTTCCATAGCTCCTTGGCTTCCAGATCGGGAGAGAGACCACCCTCTTCGCTCCCTTCAAAGTAGGTAACATACAATCGTTGCGGGTCCAATCCATATATCTTTGTCATGAGTTCCCAAGAGTAATTGATTGCTTCTTTCTTGAAGTAGTCGCCAAAACTCCAGTTACCGAGCATCTCAAAGAAGGTCTGTTACAAATCCCCTATCAGTACTTGCAATGATAATAGCATGAGATTAGATCGCCTCACATGATGATAACTGTCTTTTCCCACATCATCCAAATCCTTTTATCGCTACGGTCAGTTTCTTGCCACAAAAAAAAAAAAGTAAAATCATTGCCCTGTCTTTGACACTTACATTATGCTTACCACCAGCACGGATGCACTATGAATATAAATTAGTTGTGCGACTTTCAAGGGAGAGAGGGCAATAATTTCATGTAGTAACCTTTTGAGTATTGACCGCACTCTTCAGGTTCGCAAAATCCGAATGTGGATCCACGGTGCCCAGGAAAATCGACTTAAATTGATTCATCCCAGCATTTGTAAAAAGCAAGGTTGGGTCCGAGTGAGGAACCACAGGAGCTGATGCAACTGGTCGTACGGTTCGATGTTAGCTGGCAAAAGATTGAGAATAAAATGTGTAGTATATAGTATACCGAAAGTATGTCCATTTTTTTGGAAATATTGAATAAATGCATCCCGAACAGATTTTGCAGTCCACTCAGGACTGCTTTGTAGATTTGAATTCATTATGAATGGTGGTGATGTGGTGTTTGCAGGTAACGCACTTCGATGTGGGGGAGGGGGAGGGGAAGTGTGAAGATGGTAGAATGTTCTGGGTTTTGACCTAAAGGGCGACAGCAGATGAGTCAAAGCCAGTTCCCCATCCCTCAAAAGCTTAGGGGCTCGCATCAAGCCACCCTCTCAGCGATGCATTTAGCTGCACCAAGTTGACTTCGCGTGTGCCCAGGATAGCAGATGGTAGATTATAAACCCTTTTTGTTACTCCGCAGAAAGTTCTCTGATTGATTACCTGGCTGTTTGTGGTTTGGATGGCGCAGCACCCTGATGTGGGAGTTTATCACGGAACAAAGCGTCCCGCGGAGAGTGACCCTGATGGGGATCAGCCTCTAGCTAAAAAGTTTGGTCGCTTGCATATTGGTATGTCTTGCCATAGCCTTGGCTCGTTCTCTCTCTCTTTCTCCTATCGCAGTCCTTTGTTTCAAAATTCCTTGCCTCTGTCCCCCCACCCTTTTCTTTTGTCTTTTTTCCTGTGCTTAGGCTCCCCCTTCCTTTTATCACATCCTCTAACGAACATCGCAAATTTAGGTCCTCGAGCAATTAGTCCTGCTCCTGGAGAAATTCGAGACAATCTTGACGTTGGTCAACATGGTTCGTCAGCTTTAGATGACCTGATGATATTGGACGACACGAAATATACTGTTTACATTCATGATCTTGAACGTGAGATAGCAGAAACTGAGCTTCCCAGTGATTCCATTACATTCGTGCCCGGAATCGTGGAGAACTTGCGAGCAATCCCGAGATTCATCACCACAGAAGCAAAACCCATGTGCAACGAGTTGGTCCTTTACAGAGAACCAGCATCACTGACAGTACCGAGGGAAAGAGACACTGTGCGTAAGGCTCTGATTGAGACAAGGGAGCGGGCTAGAACAACTCAATGTGGGCGACATCCCTCTGCATATAGCGCTACATATTCGGGGACGGCCGCAGATCCCCGTAATTCAAACAATACTCGTCATCCCGGGGATGCAATGGAGATAGATGCTGGGGTATAGGGAGTTCTAAGCCCTACCTTCCTAGCTTGTTGTCTTTCGCTCTTCTATCCCTAGTGGTCTAACTGGGCCATTATAATATAAACCTACGCGGATACTCTGTGTCTCATAGATACATTAAATATCTCTTCGCCCTCTTGTCTCTAGACTAGCATATCCTTGTCGCAAATGATGGTAGCTGTGTTGGGAGAGGGGGGGGGGGGGGCACAAAAGACTATATAATTAGGGGCGGAAGTTATCAATAAAATGCTCCATGGGCTCTCTATATAATAAAATTGTCAGAAGGCCAAGACGATGGATGTTCTACGTATTCTGATGCATATGCCATAGATATTCATAGCAGGTAATGTCAGTATATTGGTCTCATATCTTACGGAAGGCCGCGGGTGCAATGACTGTGCTAAACCTTCAGATACGGTTGAAGCTGGATTTAACTTTTTTCTTCCCTGTAAATGACCATGATCTACCAATTATTTAATCCCACAAGCTTTTTTGTTGTGGGATTAGTAGACTGTAGATGTGAAAGTTGTTGTTCTATCTATTATTGTGTTGTACTTGCCAATAAGCGACTGAATAGACTGTAAAGCCGTGTAGGTATCTAAAGGGTTATATTATAGAACCCGTGTCAGAGACCATGTGTTATGGAACATGTGTGACTGACCTTGGTTTATTATAAGCACTGGTGGGAAGTAAACTGGCTACAAGGATTTCTAATAAATAAAACTATCAAGAATATAAAATATAAAGATATTATAAAAATTATATAATAATGAATTATTTATATATTATAGAATAGTCTGTAGATAAAATAATTAAATTAAATACAAAAATTAATAATAATTTTATAAACAATTAATTTATTTATATTTTAAGTTAATAGATATAAAATTTTTTTAATAAATAAAAAATAAAAAGAATTATATAATATAATAAATTTAATATAAAATATTATTATTAAATTATATTTTATATTTTTAATTTA
>NW_022475998.1:0-207490 GCF_009193645.1 Aspergillus pseudonomiae
ACATCCCTAGCCCCGCCATGATGACGCTCCCTATTTGCTCGCCTGGAATCTAGAGAAGAATGTTGGAATCAAACCTTGGCTATTGCTGGTTTATATTGGCACTGTTAAACGTGTCTTCCCCTCTTTCCTGTGCTCTACCCCGCACCACATCGGCCATATTTCTTCGAGATGTAGTCTCCTTCAGCTCACGGCACACTCTCAGTACTCGACCTGATAACGACGCCGGAATAGAGTACTACAAAGGTGCCACAATATATTCGTTTCGAAATGCCCGTTGATGTAGCTTCTCAGACTGCCGATGCCAGCATCGCCAGCAGTCAACCTGGTGTGAGTTTCCCATATCGGAGCATCTCCGAGATATCCCCATCACGTCTATATCCTGACATGAACGTAGCTAACAAGCAGAAAGCTCGACAATGGACCGACAATGAGAGCCCTGGTTTATACAGGACCCAGCAAGCTCGAAGTCTTGGATCGGCCAAGGCCAGTCATACAATCTCCCACAGATGCAATTGTCAAGATGCTCCACAGCACAATCTGCGGCACAGACCTACACATCCTGAAAGGCGACGTGCCAGCAATTCCATACGATCGAGTCCTGGGCCATGAAGGCGTGGGTACAGTTGTATCCGTTGGATCTGCGATCAATGACCTTTCGGTCGGCGACAATGTCGTAATTGCCGCTATCACAGCGTGTAAAGTTTGTACATCTTGTCGCAAGGGACTGGAAGCACATTGTGTAACTGGCGGCTGGCAACTGGGAAATAAGATCGATGGAACCCAGGCAGAATACGTGCGCATTCCACACGCAACGTCTTCCTTGTACAAGATTCCCGATGGCCTTGACCTTAGGGCCTGTGCTGCTATCTCAGATGCACTGCCGACAGGACTGGAATGCGGAACAGTGAGCGCTCATGTGCAACCGGGCAGTACTGTTGCGATTATCGGTGCTGGTCCTGTGGGTCTGGCTGCTATGCTCACTGCTAGATTATACACGCCTTCTCGGATCGTTATGATCGACTTGGACAATACCAGGTTGGAACATGCGAAGAGACTCGGCGCTGATCATGCCGTTAACTCAGGAAACCCGGATGCGATGGATACACTGAACACACTCACAGAAGGGCAAGGCTTTGACTGTGTTATTGAAGCCGTCGGGATCCCGAAGACCTTCGAAATGTGTCAGAAATTAGTCGCACCAGGGGGTTCCATTGCTAATGTTGGTGTTCATGGGCACCCTGTCAATTTGGATATGCACAAACTTTGGGATCGCAATATCAGTGAGTCTTTGTTTCCAGATTATAATCTGTCGTGATGTTATCTAGGAGACTGGCCCTCCAGATATGGAGTACCAACTAACTGTACGCTCTGCAGGCATCAAGATGCAGTTGCTGAACGGTGTCAGTATCCCAACCCTCCTGCGACTGTATCAATCTGGCCATATAAAACCTTCTAGCCTATTTACTCATCGTAAGTGGTATATCCTAAGTTCTCACATATGATCAGGATTTGCTCTCTTCTAACTAAACCTGGATATAGACTATCCCTTTTCGGAGGTCCACAAGGCATATCACAGCTTCCAAATGGCATCTCAGGAAGGTGCTTTGAAGGTTGCGATTGACTTCTAGCTCCGTTTCAGGTTTTGCCGTTGATGGAGAGTGTGGCCATGACCAGCTTGACTCAATGACGTTTGATAAGCTATCCTTTGGTCCGTGCACGTGATACATGCCTCGGTTTCTATTCCCCAACGTTTCAACAAGCTGAGTCGTAGCTGAAATGTGTACTCCGTAATCGTGGACTTTAAAGTGCTTTAAACCCGTGAGCTGGCTAGTTGCACGAGTTGGACTTGGATTTTGTCGCGGGGACGCTTGTACCACTGCACCGGAACGAATCCTCGGCCTTAGTGATCGATTTATACCCACCCCTGCTCTCCTTTTTTTTTCTATACATCCCGGCATCACATATACAAAGGTTCAAAGACAAAAAAGCAAACACAAAAATAAAAATAAAAAATAAAAAAAAAGAACAAAAACAAGCTCCAATCCAACATGGGCCTGCCAGTGTCCCTTCGCGCAGATACAATCCGCGACCTCTTGCCAGGAGTCTCCTCAATCATGACCTGGAAAACCATAGCACTACTCCTGGCCATCATCAACCTGAAGAACCTCCCATTTGTCTGGCACGTAAGTACATACATACATACATCCTCAAACCAACACCAATACACCCAAATCCCCACCCCCCACAAAACCCCCCCTGAGTCCAAACAGACCCAAAACTAATCCCCGCCGCAGCTCCGCATCTTCCACCACCTGTGGTGGAACGTCCGGCGCAAGCCCGGAGACCCCCATTTCCCACGGGGCAAAGCACTGGTCACACACACGGGCAAGCCCACCCACCCGGTGTTCGTGCCGTACTCCGTCACATCACGCACCCCGATTCTGGAAACGGACTACAACTTCCACAAGTCCAACAGCACGTATTTCTCGGATCTGGACATCTCGCGGACCGCGCTCGTCACGCGACTGTACACGCCGGGGATCCGCACCGTGAGCAAGGAGCTCGATGTCGAGCTCGGCGAGGCTGCGCGCCGCGAGGGGAAGAAGCCGCCCGCGCACAAGAACATGTATGTGGCGCTGGGGTCGGTGTTTTGTTCTTTCAAGAGGGAGATTAAGCCGTTCGAGCTCTATGAGATCGAGACCAAGGTCATTGCCTGGGATCGGAAGTGGATGTATGTGTTGAGTTTCTTCCTTAGGCCGGCGAAAGCCGGCGGGAAGAGGTTGCTTTTTGCTACCGCCGTTAGTAAGTATGTTGTTAAGAAGGGCCGGCTTACGGTGCCCCCGGAGAGGGTGCTCAGGGCTAGTGGGTGGTTGCCGGAGCGTCCGGAGGGCGATGTGTTGGTTGCTGATAGCCCGGTGGAGGGCTCGGGTGTGGGGACGCCGGCTGGGGAGGGGATTACAGCTACGGCTGGGGTTGATGGGGCGTTGGTGAGGGAGGTTCTGAAGGTCAGTGAGGATGATATGCCTGAGACGAAGCTGGAGGAGGAGAAGAAGGCAAATGCGGAGTTGTGGAGTGTGGGCGAGTGGACTTGGGAGATGATTGAAGAGGAGAGACAACGGGGGTTGGAGGTGGTGGCAGGCTATATCAATATGGATACGAAGCTACATGACGAATGGGAGCGGTGATGAGTTGTCTTGATATAATGTTTTACGTTCTCATCTTGGGTTCTTAACAATATTGTTATGTTCTGGATAGGTAACTTTTGTATAGATCAGACTGTATAGAACGCTGGCGCTTCAACTTGCAAGCTATATTACAATGGTCCGCATATCAGCCATAGTGATACCCTATAGATATCTCTCCAAGCTCACCTCCTTTCCCGGTACATTAATCGCAGACCAAAACCATCCCAGCTAAAACTTTCACGGATCACAGAGAGACCTACGGAAATCCCAAACAACTACCGAAACAATTAGCCCAAAGCCAAGGGGTTGAAGCGCTTTTCACGCGAAGCCTACTCTTCTGATCCTCCTCCGAGCACTTCCCACTCTTTCCATCATTCCCACCCATACACAGTCCGACTGCCACATGGAAGTCGGGTCTGTCACAGAAACTGGGAATGTCAAGCCCACGGGTAATATTCACTTCATAAATGCAGTCGACCTGGATTCCTCCGTCAGTATCCAAAAACATGATCAGTAGGCATGAGGGAAGCAACGTACCAGACACTGCGGGACGTCCTGTTCTATGTAGGTAGCCACGACGGCAGCCACGAGAGCCGTTAGAGAGACCGCGAGGGAGAGCTTCATTTTGGTATAGTTGCTTGACTTGTCATGCAGTACTTGATGTACGGGTGCACAGCTGATATTTATAGTCTGGGAGGGAGCGCTTTTCTAGTCTTATTTTTGGCTATAGATAGCCCTGGGACATGTTTGGTCCCTGAATCTGTGCCAGGGACGTACCCTCCTAGCGTCTTGTGATACTCGATATGCATCGATAAGGAGACGGCTATAGCGTACCTTGTGGGGTCATTGGAAGGTAGCTGCAATAGTAGATGCAAAAAGTGTGATTTAAGGCTGTATGGATACCATGTATGGGTCACTGTGCGATACCTGTCATATTACCAAGAATCTCCTGCAGGGGTGATTGCTATCAGGGCCACTTTTTCCCACATAGTGTCTTGGTATGGTCTCTACTCTTTTCAATCAGGGGCTGTTGGGCTGGGGGATGGACCTGCAAGGGGTGCTTCTTCTATTGGTTTTTTCTTTTTCTTGACCTTCAGATATCACTAGGGGTGTTGGAGGATTAGGATTCATGGTGGTGGGTATTAGACCAGATTGATTGAATATCGTAGAATTGATAAAGACGAAATAAGCCCGAAATAATGTTCGATGACGACAGGTGAACAGCTCTAACCCATAACTCCATAGCACCATAAATTCCCATCCCATTCAGTTCCTCAGCCGGCCCTGCGAGTCTCTCCCCCCGTTCAAGAAGCTGTTCAAGTATCCGATGCAGACGCTTATTCATGTCAGCCAGCGGTGCAGAGAAAATGGCAAAAAGGTACCATACCCAGAGCGAGTTGTATCCGCAAAGGTCTCATGGTCAGGCATGACATTTTTCCTGAACTCGGGATCATCCCAGACCTTCTTGAAATCCTCGACGTCCTTCATTACAAACTGAACAATATAGTCATGGTCGGAGAGCTTCTTTGACATCTGCAGGTATTCGGCATGCGGGCGTGCGGCACTAAAGTTATCGATCTGCAGCATCACTACAGTTAGCATGCATGCATTACAATCTCCCACCAAAAGCCACCCGGGGGTTAGATCCCAAACCCACCACATTGTATTCCAAGATACCGTATTTCTCCAAGAAAGGCGCAGCCTTCGGCGCATGTACTTTGCAGAGGTGGTGGTGGAGCTCCTCCTCCGTCAACCCGGGCTTGCGGTAGCCGTTGATGGTGATGACGATCAGACGCTGATTAGTCTCCGACATGGTGCTGGCTCAGCAAAAAAATCCTACATGAACGAGTTATGGATGGATGATATGTCGACCCAAGAATGCACGATCGGCTGGGGGAAGTTCGGGCCTTTTTATTTATGAGTTGGGGGACTTCCGTCCGCGCCCCCCTTGCGTCCCATGGGCGGCCAATGGAACTATCATGATCTGGAATCTTGCTGAAATGTTTAACTTCCCTTGTGTTTCGGTTTCGGGTTGCATTTATCGAGGGTTGACAATTGGTTGGTTGGAGCCAAGAGACATTGCGGTTGCATCGGCGCGACGCTTTCGGAAATAGGCTGCTGGCTTGCCATTCTCGCTTGCATCGGATGGCGAATATTTTTCTTGCTCGGTGAATAGGTAATCGAAGCTCCGGCTCGTAACTACTCGTGTGCTGGTAATGTCATTCATGATTTAGACAGATTGAGGCGAGTAGAGATGATGTGGCAAGGCGTTGCATGGATTTGCTGCTTGCAATGGTTTTCTGGGGTACTTCATGGTACCGTGTTTCGTTTCACTTCAGTTCTTCTCTTCTAAATTGATCCTCAGTGGTTTTTCCCTTTCAGAGTTTGATTTTCTTTTCAGTAGGCGTTGCATTTGCATGACATGCATAAATGTACTCAGCGAACGCGAAGTGGTCCGTTATGAAAGCCGCATTAGGAAATGTACATGCATTATGACATTCATTAGGGCTCAGGCCGAGAATGTCGGCTGCCCCTATGAATCGTCTGACTGAAGTCAATAAAGGCAAGTAACTGGTGTCGATATAGATACTTGCATTGCGCACCTATAGTAATATAGCTGAATCATCTTCTCCTCTGTTTAGCTTTCAATACACCTGGACTTAAGCATGTATTTGACACGGTGTAATTCCACGTAATATTAGAAAACTTTTATGGATCTTACTGTGGTATAGCTTCAAGATTCGCCTATAACAGCGGTATTAACTAGGTAGAGTGACTACTAGTACTTATGGGCAGTGAAATACGTTGTCTTCAATCAGGGAACTGCTAGTGTTGATACATCGACTGAAGCTTTGAACTATAGAATTCAGATTCACCTGACTAACTCTAAAGAGAAATTATACTGTTTATTAAGGAGATTTCTTATACTATACCTGACTATCCCAGTCACTGCATCTTTAGGAACTTGTTGTTAACTATTACGTACTATTAGAAGACTTAGACCTAGTAGAGACTTATTATCCGTTCAAGTATGTCATTCTATACATTCATCGACTATATACATCATTCGTATGTTTCGTAACCTCCTTCAATGCTCTAAACCAACCCCCAGGCTACCGTTGAAATCCCTGAAATCACCCCTCAGGGTCCCAATACCGTCGCGTCTGACTTCCTCCACTAAGTCCTTGACTTTAGGTGCGATGCTCTCCGGCGCAAATCCAAAGTGCTCGTACGCATCCTTTGAAGGAAGACTCTTTCCAAAGCTGTTCATCGACACTGAAGCATCAGCATAGCGCTCCCATCCGTAGGATGGGTACGCCTCGATCACGACCGTGGGTTTTCCAGCGCGGGGCTTCAGAACCGATTGCTTGTACTCCCGCGACTGCTGCTCAAAAAGCCTAGTACAAGGGAAGGAAACAACTCGTGACCTAACGCCGTGGTCCCTGAAAAGCAACTCCCGAGTCTGCATGGCAAAGCCCATCTCAGAGCCGACTCCGATCAAGGTCACATCGAAATCGTCGTCCTCAGCCTCGACGAAGACGTACGCGCCCTTGAGTGCACCCTCGCGTGAGGAGTATTGGGGGTACTGGGTCAGGCTCTGCCGGGAGAGTGAGATAATGGTGGGCGTGTCGGTGGCCTGGATGGCGGCGATGTAGGCGCCGGCCACTTCTTCAGCGTCACATGGACGGATATAGAGAACATTAGGCATGGCGCGGTAGAGGGCAGCAACAGCGATGGGTTGGTGCGTAGGTCCGTTCTCGCCAACGCCGATACTGTCGTGCGTGGCGATGTGGATCTGCTGGAGGCCTTGGAGCGCGGCCATGCGCACAGCGGCGGCAGCGTACAAGTGGAAGACAAAGTATGTGCTCGTCATGGGGATGAAAGTGCCTTTGTTGAAGGCAGCAAGCCCGTTGGAGATGGCGCACATGGCGTGCTCGCGGATACCGTAGTGGATGTATCGGCCGCTGTAGTTTCCGTTCAGGCCGCATGCTGTTCGGAGTTCAGGCTGGGTTTTACGTTAATCCCCTGCTTTCAGGCACAAAAAAGGGAATACTGAAAATGGCACACTCACCGATTGGAAGTCGACCTTGTTTTTGTATGCGACATTGACCGACGGAGTAAGATCCGCCGTGCCCACCAGGAATGAATTGATTCTCTGTCCAAGGGCGTTGGTCACGATGCCGGCTGACTTTCGGGAGGCTGTGGGCGCAGTAGGATGCTCTTCCTTGTGAGGAATGCATTTGGTCCAGTCTTCAGGCAGCTTTCCCGCGACACGGCGCTCAAATTCAGCCCCTAGTATGGGATCTTCCTCATGATACTTCACCAGGACCGCTTGCCAGCCCGCCTCGTGGGCTTCACCCCGGCCAGGAATGTCACTGAAAAAATCGTAGACGTCCTGGGGGATATGGAAGTGCTCGTTAGGGTTGAGACCAAATGACCTCTTGACGTTGGCCACTTCGTCGACTCCGAGGGCAGCTCCATGTACGTCGGCGGTGCCGGCCATTGCGGATCCGAAGCCAATCGTGGTGCGAATGTTGAGGAAGGTGGGCTTATCGCTCGACCGAGCGGCAACAAGGGCGTTTACGATGGCTGATGCGCGTTAGCAGAGCCTTTTATATAGATCACCAACCTAAAGAGTCTCTGAGACCTACCGGCAACGTCAGAGTCTCCATTGTACACGTCTACGACATTGAACCCAGTCGCCCGCATCTTGGTGTTGATATCCTCGGTGTTGGCAACGTCTGCAGTTCCGTCACATGTAACCGAGTTGTTGTCGAATATAACGCAGAGGTTGTTTAGCTTCCAGTGACCAGCGAGGGAGAGCGCCTCGAGACCAACGCCTTCCTGAAGGCAAGCGTCACCAACCATGCACCAAGTCATATTATTCACCAGCTCATGGCCGGGCTTGTTGTATGTCGCGGCAAGGTTTTTAGTGGCCATGGCAAGGCCAACAGCATTGGCAAGGCCCTGGCCAAGGGGCCCAGTTGTAACCTCGATGCCCTCGTTCTCAATTTCGGGATGGCCAGGGCAGACCGAGTCGAGCTTCGATGAGTGGTAGGACTTGAGCTGCTCAAGTGTCATGCTCCTGACGCCAACAAGGTGCATAAAAAGGTACTGCCACAGGCAGGCATGGCCTATCATGGTTCCAGTTCAGCTACATATCACCTGTTTCTGCGGGTGCACAGGACATACCATTCGAAAGAACAAAGCGGTCCCGGTTAAAGTAGTTGCAATTCTTTGGTGAGTACTTCATGACATACTTGTACAGGGCAATACCGATGGCAGCCATGCCCATGGGAGATCTGTGATGAGGCTTAGTTAGCGTACGCTGTGAGCAAGGAAATTCCTGAAGATGGTGTCGATTTACCCAGCGTGACCTTCGCCGTATTGCTGGCAGAGATCTGCAATGAAAGCTCGGAAGACATTCATCACCCGCTGATGCTTCTCTGGACTCTCTAATCTGAGATCAGCAGCAGCAGCAGCAGGAGCACCGTTGCGGATGGCTGAGACTGCCTTGACCGGCAGATTCTCGGCGGGCTCCTCGAGGAGTTCCAGTGTAGGTGCCATGATGTAAAGGTCAGGGCTGACTGTGAGACTGGAAATAGTTGTATTAGAATGGCTTTTGGTGTTACCAAGTTGTAGCTGGCTCGCAGAAGCATTCGAGCAGACTATCAATTCTTATATTCGACATCATCCCATGTCTGTCGCGTGCCCTAGAATCAATACATCGCGGCGATACTGAAATGTGGCTGTTCGAGGTCGAGGCGAAGCCATAGGTGATCCAACCCCAGCAGTGTCAATGGTAGAAACTCGAGCTTGTAGAGAGGCTATTTTGCACAAACTGATATTGCCGTAGGATGGACAAGGGGGATAATCCCTCGCATCGAGACATGGGCCCCGCATCGAGAGCCCACTATGCCGGTCCACTCCGGTTGCGCAGTGTGTCAATATATATTGGTGAAGGGATGAGCTGGTTGAATTTCTGCTCCTAGGTCTTGCGCCTCTTGAATCCGGCTTGATATCCTAATCCAGTAGTATCCCAATATCTTTGGTGGTTTGCATTCCCTTTTTCTATAGCTACAGAGCAGAACTTTAGAAAATCCCGCTCCCCTACTCCGGAGTTCAGTAGTGGCTCCCACCTGACCAGTAGAACTGCTCACTGCGCTCTCTGCCATATTGATTTGAGGGTTTGGTTGGTTGGTGGATTTAGTAGGTGGGCCAGTCCCACAGGCCTAGGCGTCTAGGACCTTCAGTATCTGGCTTCCTGATAAAGTCAAGAGAAAAACAGCTTCTTTTCGATTAAACGAGGATTATTTAGATAGCTGCAAGATGATTTCCCGGGCTACCGGGCTCATAACCTGTTGAGGGGACGAGCTGGTTGAATTACTCCTCTGTTGCTTGAGTTGCTTGAATCTATCGACATGACTGTGGGAAGAAATCGTTAGGAAGAAGTAGCGCTAGGCCTAACTAGGCCGCGCCAACAATATCCCATCCAAGGTATAGTGAACTATTCAAAAAGCCGAGTGAAAATGTAAGAAAGCCATCCTGTAACCTGTTTAACGTGAATAAGCATAACGTACGCCCTTCACCTTGCATTCATTTGTTATCACTTCGACCTACAGGTTTACTTCAGTGAAGCTGGCTTTTTGCGGCAATATGCAAGGATCCTAGTTGAAGTACAGGCAGTGAACGGGGTCGAGTCACTCATCTTTCCCATGGTTGGTATTTTGCTTGCCTCGCCTAAGAGTCCAGCTGATTGATGCAAGCTGCGCAGCTAACCAAATGCCTTTGCATTACGAATGAGTTAGACTGGTTTAGTGGCCATTACGGCTCATATTTCCCCACTAATGGGAAGTTGGGAACCCCAGAGCTTTGAAGTGGGTCAGGCCAAAGCGGGGGCAATTTAATGAACGCTGGGGAATATTTAGGAATATTTGGCAGGCCAGTCTTCGAGACGAAGCCACAGACAAATGTACCCTCAATGGAGGCTAATAGTAGTGCACAACGAAAATCAACAACTGAGGGCATCACCACCGGGACTAAGCGTCGCCGCATCCGACCGTCTCGGGCTCGCGGCTTGAGAACCAAGACAGGATGGTGAGTGAATACGCAGTTCAGTCAATTCAATTCCGAAGATCACATTCGCTTACACGCACGACAGTCTCACGTGCAGAGAGAGACGCGTGAAGTGCGACGATGGTAAGCCCACATGCATGCGGTGCTCCAAGTCAGATCGAATCTGTCGATATGCCCAGATCGCTGACCAGCGACATGGAACCGGAGCCGGAGCCAACTATGAGTCCCCAAGGGCGCAACTCGATTCAAGAGGGGAGAAGGCTCAGGAGCAACTGTCGAGCGCTAGTACAGCTCCATACTTTCATCAGCCTACCTACTCATCCCCTACCGAGCAACCCAACGGCTCGATTGAGACGTCGCAGAATGATCGTCTGAACGAGGCCAATGACCAGAGACTGCCCAGCATTGACTCGGGATTCTCAGCCTCTCCACTTTCACTTAGTCAGGTTTCCCTGCTCAACATCTCCCCGTTCGAGTGGTACGACCTGCTAGCACGGGATGCCATCAGCAACATTCAACGGCTGAACGATGCTTCAACGGGCGACCCACGATGGAAATTTCCCGAGATTGCCCTCTCTCGTAGACAGTCGCCAGCCCATGAATGTCCTGAGACCCACCTCGAACAATCCAGGAGGCACACTGAGCAGCAGCAGCTCGCTCTGGAACATCGAGATGACGGATTCGAAGCGCCTTCACTGAACCATTACCAGGTACCCGAACCTTGGAACACAACGAGTAGGATAGAATTATCGGCAATCGATCTCAGGTTCTTTCGATACTACATCGAAGTTGTTGGGCCAATACTAGACTTGTTTGATCCCGCTCGGCATTTCAGCAATGTTGTGCCCCATCTCGCACTACGAAATAGAGGGCTGCTGAAGTCGATACTTGCAGTTGGGGCTAAGCACATATCTCTCGGTCTCGTGCCCGGTGAAAATGTGCCAGGTGACCTTGCCGCTCCAGATCCAAGTGTTCCAACCCCGCTAGCAGCAGCGACTGGTCTGCCGTCTGAACTCGACCCTGCTCCGGCACACATGGCTACACAGTATTACTACGAAACGCTTCAATATCTATCACAGACACTACTCTATCCCTCCTATGCAGACTCCCGTGAGATACTGGCGACAGCCACTATGATTAGCACGTATGAGATGTTTGACACCGACAGCACGACGACCAGCGGTGACTGGGAGAAACACCTGCGCGGCTCGTTCTGGATACAACGTTCTCAGGACAACGACGGCGAGTCTGTAGACAGGTTGAGACAGGCCGTGTGGTGGGCATGGCTCCGGCAGGACATATGGGCGGCCTTCCGGGCAGGACGGCCAACGCTCACTTTCTGGCGTGCTCGAAAAGGGCTCGAGGAGCTTGACTCGGATGAGCTCGCAACACGGATAGTCTACATATGCGGCAAGTGCGTAGCCTATGCCGCTTCAGATGAGACGTCGCCAAATCAGGATCCAAGACACAGAATCGAGCAGGGTGACCGACTTCTCTGCGCGCTCGACGATTGGCACCGTGTCCTCCCCGCCTCTTACCAACCCGTCACCGTCGCCATGGACCCTGTCTCAGATACTACTGTGTTCCCGCCCATATGGATTCACCCCCTCAACCACGCAGGTGCTATGCAGATGTACAATTTTGCCAGAGCCATGGTGCTTCTTAACCAACCCACGATGGGCGGACTAAACGCCTACTGTCTCCGTGACAAGCAGCTTAGTGAATGTGTCAAGATGGTCTGTGGCATTGCCAACGCCTGTCAGGAACAAGAATCCGCAATGGCCTTTGTTAACGTACAGGCTTTGTTTGGAGGTAAGTGTCTTTCCTTGATTCGTTGCTGCCCTGGCTGACGAAACCTTAGTTGGCCAATTCGTTCGTTCGCCCGAGATGCGCGGCGAGTTGCTCCGTATTTTGGAAAAGATGCTGAAGATTAGCAAATTCCCGGCAAGGGGGCTTGTTTCTGAGCTCAAAAATGTGTGGCAGGAATGAGTTGTAGCAATGAAGTGTGCGAGCCGAGCCGGGATAATTCATTCCATGGGGAGCTATGTATACTAAAAGCATAGCCCATTCTACCACAGGCGTTCTATGTACTGAGAGTAGATAAAAGAAAAGAAAATCAGTATTATTCCAGTTGAACTCTTGAATCAACGTGTCTGCATCACCCGTGTATATCTTCCATCGTTATCATGAATTCAGTCCCTCACCAAGCTCCTACAATACCAGCAATTGGAATATCGATACCGGTTGTGTACGAAGCACCATCAGAGAGCAGGTACACATAAGCTCCGCCGAGCTCCTTGGGGTCGGCCAATCTCGGCATGCCGCCATAGTACTGCATTTTGAGGTCCCAGTCCGGTGCTTGATCCACAAAGTAGGTCATAGCGGTCTTTATAAAGCCCGGCGAGATTGAGTTGACGCGAATGCCATGCTTGGCCCACTCCATGGCTAGCGTATGTGTCATATTGCGCACGGCACCCTTGGTAGCTCCATAGGGAGCCGAGGGCGCCGCGCGGTTGGGGCGATAAGATGTCATGGAAGCCGTGAAGACGATAGATCCCTTGATTCCCAGATCGATGAACCGGCGGGCCACTGTAGTCGCGCAAAAGTAGGCGCCAAACACGTTGAGATTGAACAGTTGGTCCAGCTGGGCGCGGCTGAAGTCGAACGCCGGCTGGTGTTTTGTCATGCCGGCATTGGCGATGAAGCCGTGGATGGCTCCTCGTGCGGAGATGACAGCATCGATCGCGGAGCTGACGCTCTCCTCGGACGTGACATCGCAATGTACGTAGTGTAAGCGCTTCGTGTTGACTTTCTGCAGGGCGGCGAACTCCTCGCCAGGTTCGAATACGTCCAGGCTGAAGACGGCAGCAGCCTCGTTAGACAAACAGACCTCTGCTATGGCTAGACCAATGCCCCTGTTGGCACCGGTTATGGCGATGACCTTGTCCTTCAAAGTGATTCTCCAGTCATGATCTGGACCTGGCTGGGTGTCAAGGAAGGCGGGTGACACATCGGAGGTATCTTGGCCTGGTGTCACTGCGTTGCTGCCGTGGCCGTTGCTATTGGGGGCGTCGAGCATTTCCGGAGGCATTATTGAGGATCTCTTGTGTACTGTAAGGATTATGAAGGTTGAAATGATTGGGAAGTCCTTGGGTTGGAAGGCTCCCTTTTAAGTCTGCTATGGACTTCTATACGGCAAGACGACTCCGATGCCGCTTACATGCATATAGCAGTGGTTCGGTAGACTGGAATCGTGCAGCTCCATTGACGAATGGGGCAGTCTAAGGATGCATGCGCACGCATCTTGGAGGACTGCTAAGTAGGCCATGTTCGCTTTGAGAATAATACGACTGACCAAGGGCGCCAAGATGATCTAGGGCATGCACTAACGAGCGGGTCAGACTAAATGGTACATCGCATCGAGTCCACGCCGGGACATTGCTGGGAGCATGATTGACAACTCACACCCCTGTTATGTGGATATCCATGTGTCTATGGAACTTACATAGCAAACGGTACACGGGCAGAGTGTCACGTTTCCCCCCTTTCGGCTCCTCGAATTTCTGCCTCAGCACTTTCAGCCTTCAACCTTGCTTTCCCCACACTTCACTCCACGACCTCCACTGGATCCTTTTTCCTTGTCTGCACATCATGGTCAAGTTAGAGAGAGTAATCTGGCAGAGACGCAAGCCCCGAGGACGCGGGCTTCGTGCTACGACTGGTTGGTTAGTATCTCTCCCTTCCCCGGATACTTGACTATTTCGGGTATCTCACCTAGCCCTAGCCTCATCTGTAAACGCCGTCACGTTAAGTGCGATGAAGTAGGTGACCTTCCATGTATAAACAAATTGATCTGTCAGGAATGTATGTCTGACTTGACCAGGTTCATCCCCAATGCGGTCCCTGTGCAAAGGGACGGCGTCCTTGTGTCTACGCGCATTCGCATCGCCGTGACGTTGCTGCCCAGCCAGGAGTGTCCGAGTGCCCTCCAGACAAAGTGAGTGGGGACCAGAACGGTGGGAGTAACTCTAGTACTAGATCACTACAGGTCGTGGTGGACTCTCACCACCAAGGCCAACAGTCTATTCAACAAGAGAGCCCTCCCATGGAGCCACATCAAGCTCCCACGGGCGAGAATATGGTAACCCGCACTCACAAACCGCCTGATAGCTATGTACCGTCATCAGGCACAGAAGCAAGTGATATACCCTTGCGATGCTTGCAGCTTTTGGCAAAGAATGCCACCGATGCTGATGGCGGGTTTCTGCTGTCTCCGCCGCAGTTATCTCGCAACCGGGTCGACACTGGAGAGGGCTGGGAACTGTCTTCCAACCTGCGTCCTCACAAATTAAGAGATCAGCAGAACTTTCATGCTGCGGCCTTCAGTCCGGAGATTGGACAGCGCATTGTGCCACAATCACCTGACACTGAGTCCGTTGCAATCAAGGCGCCCTCGTCATGGACCTCAAGGTATCCAATTCCTCTTTCGGACGTAGAGCATTGTCTTTTCAAGCATTTTGTGCGCGTCTCAAGCAAATTGCTGGACTTTTATGACCCAGAAAAGCATTTTGCAACAACGGTTTCGCACATAGCGCTTCGGAATGTTGGTTTAATGAAAGCGTTACTGGCCCTTTCTGCGCGCCATCTCTCGCAGGGAAAAACCGAGAAAGAGAATGTTGTCCGCGGATCAATTGAAAAGGATGACATTCCGGGACGCGGGGAAGATATTATTGACCGCACTCTTGCGGCTAAATATTACTTAGAGACCCTTGATTATTTGAACAAAGAAATGCAGTACCCATCCCATGCGCGGAGCTTGGATCTGATTGCGACCGCCATCCTCATCAGCACCTACGAGATGATCGACGGCTCGAATCAGAATTGGGAAAGACATATAAAAGGTATATCATGGAGGCAACAACTCCAGGACAACAACGGAGAGTCAGGAGGACTCCGATCAGCCGTCTGGTGGGCTTGGCTTCAACAGGATATCTGGGCTGCGATGAGAAGACGACGTCGAGTCTTTAGTATCTGGAAACCTAAAAAGCCAGTGTCGACGCTCACAGCACAAGAGTTCGCAACTCGTGCCTTGTACTTGCTTTCCCAGTGTATCAACTATGCATCGAAAGAAGAAGAGGAAGCTTCAGGTTTAGAGCGCCGCGTGGACCGGGGAAATGAGCTGCTCTCCTTGCTCCAGGAATGGCATGAAGGATTACCGCCAGAATACAGCCATCTGCCTTCCGTATCCGATATTGAAATCTTTCCACCGATTTGGGTACATCCGCCATCTTATGCTGCGGCTCTGCAAATCTATAGTCTTGCCCTGATCCTCGTCATCTTGCACCGTCCATCCTCCGGCGGAACTGAAGACTATCGATTGTCACAGCATATGTTGGCAGTTGCTGTGAGGACAATTTGTGGAATTGCAAGGTCTATTGATAAAAACGATGAGGGAGCGAACATGACCTCGTTAAACTGTTTATTTGGGGGTAAGATAGCCCGAAACAACCATTTATCGCATAATGCTGAAATGTAATAGCGGGGATGTGTGTACACACTCCACACGAACGACTCGCGCTTTTGGACCTTCTTGGCTCATGCCAACGAAGGGTCCGCTGGCCCCTAGTCTCCCTCCAAAAAGAGCTTGAGCTGGAGTACTCAAAGGATGCTTTCAGTGGCCTGATGAGATGAATCAATTACACTGTTATTCGGTCGCATACGCCGAACATAGACTAGGCGCAAATACACCATCCAAATCTAGTTGGAAAGCTCTTGAGACCTTTCGGTCTGGAATCTCCCCGATCCATGCCAATATCACAGGCTACCAGTCCCCGCAATTCATTTCACGATCAAACCAACAGCAAAGATGGAGGCTCGTCTGCAAACTAACTTCCTGTGAGCCAAATAATCGCACTACAGGCTGTGAGTAGGAAGAGTGATACCCGCCGATTTGGGATACATACTCATTTAGCATCTCAATTAAGGAGCCTTACTCTCTCTCCTCATATCCCTTATAGGGCTCGCCATCTATATTCTCAAAGCTATGCTTCTTCATGTGCAACGTTGTTGTATTTCTCTTGGGCTGCGCCGTAGCGAATTCTCGCCCAATCAATCGATCAAGTTTCGAGTAATCGTCAGAGCCTAACTACTGGACCTGTTTTGCGACGCCCTGAACATCATCTTTACCACCTGGCCTCTGCGTTTAGTGTCTCCATCGGTCTTACCTACTCCCGCTGTCGCTCTACGAGGGACTCATATATATCGATGATCGAGATATCCATCCAATAGTCAACACACCAGCGTATCATCACTGAATGATACCCTCCCGTAGACGGCGCCGGAACCAGGTATGCAAGAACAAAAAGACAATCACGCCCACAGCCAGCATCGCAGAAATAACAGCAAACCCCATAATATACTTAGGACTATCATCTTCCGGGAAAAGATACTATTGCAAGTCTTAGATTAGCCTTGTGGCGCGAACGGGGGGTAAGGAGCTTAGCGGGATATGTACCGATCCGTAGATTTGTGCCAGATTACCCAGTGCATTCACCATAGCCAAAGCAACACCTCGGGCTTGCGGGTGCATTCCGGCAAAGGCAGAAGAGGCGTAGGCTAGCGTGCCTCCATTTGTGGCCCAAAGGCCTGCTGCCATGAAAACCAGGAGAATATATCGAGCTGTGAAGTTGTATATAGAACATACGACAATTGAACATATCAGGGAGACTGTTAGCCAGCTAGCAATGATTAAGCCGCGCCATGTGGGAACTTTGTCGCTATAGTAGGATGTGATACCGGTGGCGATGAATGCTACGCCGTAAATAGGAACAGTTAATAAGTTGACCTTCTTCGTGGATGCGTTTCCGAAAAGCCCCTCTACAAGGGTTGGGTAGAAGTAAGTCAGAGTGCTTGAACCAACGATGACCTGTGGGGAATGGTATGGTCAGTAATCGGAGTTTAAAGATGTGAGAGAGGAAAGGGGGTCGACGAACCATGTACCCAATGATGAACGCCCAGGTGCGCCAGTTTTGGCAAGCCACTTTGCAAGCATCCAAGCTACTCAGATGCTCGCTATCCTCGGTGGTGGTGGTCACATTCTCGGTGGACAGGCGTGCCACGGCGACCTGCTTCTCGCGCTCAGAGAAATGTCGCGAGGTCGCGGGAAAGTCAGGAAGGATGAAGAGAGAAATAATAGCGAACCCGACAGTGGCTGCACCTTCAATGATGAATAGCCACCGCCAACCACGAATACCATGAACGCCCTCAAGACCATCAACAATTCCGGCAGCGATTAGGCCACCAAAAGCACCCGATAGAACGGCCGCCGAGATGAACACCCCGAATCTCTTCGACTGTTCGGTTTGTTTGTA
This sequence comes from Aspergillus pseudonomiae, assembly GCF_009193645.1. Classification (NCBI taxonomy): domain Eukaryota; kingdom Fungi; phylum Ascomycota; class Eurotiomycetes; order Eurotiales; family Aspergillaceae; genus Aspergillus; species Aspergillus pseudonomiae. Next base: position 17,633 of record NW_022475998.1, read on the forward strand.
CCATGATGAGAGGACAAGGAGCACACCGGGAGCAAAGCCAGCCTCGACACATCCAAGAATGACCCTAAGGACTACCAGGTGGGTGAAACTTTTTACAACAGCCATCACACAAGTCAATGCGCCCCAGAGAATCATAATTGATGGGAGGAAAATAGAGGGTCGTGACCTGCCTAGGGCAAGGCTGTGGAGAAAAGGCAGTTAGTGATCAGGATGTGAGACTGAGGGCTGAGTATCGGTGCTGGGATTTTCATACTTGCTAGGTACCTCGAACACTACATATCCAATGAAGAAGACTACCAAGGCAATCGAGTATTGGTTGGACGTCAAGCTGAGATCTACCTCCATACCAGAGATCTTTGCATTTCCGATACTGTACACAAACACATTAGCCTCTAACAGAGCATTCAGACTCTAGCTTTAACATGCCCACACTTACTTGGTTCTATCAAGGTAGGACAGGAGGTACATGATCCAAATGGTAGGTAGGAGGGTGAGGTCAATCTTCCTCACCAACGCCTTCTCTTCCTCGGAAGTGAACGATACTGCTTCAATAGCATTCACATGCTCAATCTCATGAGAGGAGATATCCTTAAGTTGGCCCTCAGCATCGGTTAGGTTCATTATGGCTTGTTGGGAGAGTTGGGGTTAGTGGACTAAGGAATAAAATGGTAGTTTGGATATTGACCTCCTTACGAGGTGTTTATGTTTCATCTCCCAACCCAAGATATACCAGACTAGGGCTTTTGGACTAAGAGCAATTTCGCCATTTAGCTCATCAGTCCGCCCGCCATGATCCGGATTCACTTTGTCCACCTCCACAACTTCTCCACAGTCTGGGCAACTTTATGCGATTATCGTGTGGGGGGCATCGTATCGAGGGCCAGTGGAGCCTCTCACCAGCGCCAATCATGCCAGCCGGCACATTTTGTTTTATATGACGAAGATACAGCACTTTTCAATGATGGTCATTTCCTGTCAGATGACGCTATCTCCGACGGAAACGGTAGTATTTACCGTCTTCATCCCAACCGTGCCAGGACGTTAGACCCGGGATTCGACCTCGTATCTCCCACAACCGACTTCACCTACTCCTCACAGAGAGGCTGACCGTCGGCCAAATCCCATAGATAGAGATTGAGGCAGTGGTAGCTATCGCGTAGCATATTCGATCATCATGATATTAGCTTTATGATTACAGAGAGGTCAGGAACAAAAACCGGAGATGAAGGGCACATATCGCACGATTATTTCCCACTGATGGAGCCGCCGCACAAAACTGGATCATCTAGGTACACCCCAGCAACTGATTCAATAAGCAACATATCCCAGGAGGTTCATGCATTCATTCTGTGTCATATCAGCTGCCATCCCAAGAATATTTGAGGGGATAAACATACCTGTGGTATACTTCGACACCGATGACTGATAATACAGACACCTTCAGGTATTCCAGCATGCTGAAGAAGATTAATTTCACCTCAATCGGTCCATCTTACCGCCTGTCCTACCCTTCTAACAGTGACGCTTGACATGTAAGATCTGTACATGGCAAAAGTATAGCGAGGGTGCAGTCCCAAAGAAGAATATCTTCTAGTTCCACTGCAAGGGTTGAATCTTCACTAGCTGGGAGACTTTTCAGACAATCCTTGAGAATATTCAGTAAGGCTCGACGCAAAGTACAAGGAGGGTGGGTTTCCCACCTCGATGACAAATTCATCGCAATCCAATTTTATAGTAAACCGGTACATTGTGAAGCGTCACGCGTGATTTCGAGGTATGAAGTTGAGATAGGTAGCAGGTGGTGATGCTGAATGGGAGGAAAGAGAAGGAGGAAGGAGGGGTTGGGGTTCATTTAAAGAGGAGGGCTCATTGTTGCCTGGAGGATGTGGTCACTGACATGAACGTGATCAATTTGACTAGAAAGATTCATTGCGGTATGCTAGACATTTTGTTCAGTACCGGCCATTCAAATATCCCCTGCAAAAGATTATAAGAGGAAAATTCAATCAATATGTCTCTAGATTCTTCAAGGCGGTTTCTAACATACAGCGAACCATATAGAATTATATAGGAGATCCTACAGGACAATCTCAATATGGGGCTTTCTTGAACCGGTCTACATGTGTATACAGGCTAGATGATATCCACATCGTCGAGATATGATGCTCATGGAAAACACAACTGGTCAATAAGTCATGGGGTCTATTATCCACCTTACAGTATAATATGGGTATAGTTCTAGTTAAGGAGAGATACCGACTATTTTGCTGAAGACTTCGCATATTTGTATTCCTATGTTCCCGAAAAATTGCATTATACCAGACAGCTATATCACTAGTTTGACTTTGCAAGAATACGGAAGCTTCGCCAGGAGACAAATTCATAGTAATCGGCTGAAAGAGTATACAATTAATCAGAACTCCGCATAACTATCTATAATCTCACATAGGTCAATCTGCAGAAGGGTTGTCTCTCTCAGCAGCACCAGCAGAAGAAGACGCACCCTCACCATCACATCCAGGGACCTCACGCGTACGGCTAAAGAAAGGACTCGACACATAAAACGGCCTCTCCCCAGACAACCCCTTATCCACACCCACAGAACCACCGGCAGGAATACCCCCCTCAAGAGCCAACATGCGTTCCCTCAACGCAGAGTTCTGCATCAACCTCCCCACAGGCTTCACATCGCCCTTATCCGCAAACCGAGCATCAGCTTCGCCCTCGAACACCTGCTCCGGGCCCGGAATCCACGTCCTCCCACTCTGCACACACCGATCCTGCATAGCCTCGGCACTTAGATTGATCATCTCTTCCCAGAACAGTCCTTCTCCGGATGGCAGCACGCCTGCTGTTTCTAACATCTGAATGGCCTTCGCTACCCAATCTTGGCAATTGCCAACCCCGAATTCGGGGATGTTGGCGTCATTCCGGCCGAAGTTTGATAGAAGACGAGCTGCGTGGTCCTTTTGTTGGACAGATGTGAAGTTGATGAGTTTGCATCGGCCCCGGAGTACAGGGTCGTTCTGTAGTGGCTGGGTGCGCGGGTCGTAGATGAAGTCTGTGTCGCTGGGGTTGCGGATGTGGTGCATTTCGCAAGTGCGGGCCCCGATCTCGTACACGGCGATGCCCATGTGTGACGGGCCATCGCCGAGCGTGGCATCGCCGCGGCCGTAGATGTTGACCGAGAGAGCATGAGTGGGAGTTGCCATGATGATATGGTATTTGATGTATTGGTTGTGGTGTGTGAAGAGCTGATATTATTCAAATTTGAAGGGGAGGGAGAAGGCTGAATGAATTTTCCTGAAAGCGGCTACATGCAGCTGAAACAGGTCCGGCTTGACAGTATTAGTAGTAGATGATTAAATAGGTAGCCTCCTGTGATAATATCCGGTTGCCTGGCATTGTACCAAAGAACTTGGGAGTTCGAAACAAAAAGGTATAAATATAGAAAGGCTAGCTTGATAACTTATGGAACAAAGCGAAGTAATGGTATTCATCACGCGCAACAAGCCTACAACGATTAATTCTGTAAAGTTCCATCCTGGATTCCACCTAGACAAAGAGCATTGACACAGACATTTTGATAACTTCCGACGTCAAGCAAATAGCTAGCGCAGTGTACCGAACTAATCAACAAGACACACGTCTTTATTCCGTGGCCACTTGGTTTGAGACTTGTCTATGGACATATTACAATACCTAATCCTAGGTAGTCGCCATGACACTATACCGGACAGATAGTCGCTCAGAATGTTTCTCCTAGCACTATATAATCCTGCCATTACCCATTGGATCAGTCGTTCAACAGAAACTCATTGAAAAAAAAGAATCAGGGCCTACAAGCACAAGCTAGTGAGAATTAAACTCAACCGCAAAATGTACGCCATCACCAAATATTGCAACTTCAGGTAAGAACAACAACCCTCAAGTCAGGATGTATATCGCTAATATCAGGTAGTATAATGTCCTCCCAGGCGCTTCAAGACAATAACGATACCCACGATGATTATGACTTGCGCTTGGGGTTTAAGTTAGTATTTATCCCTTTTTCCAATGACAACGCCCAAGACTCCAGTGGCGTTAGTAATGAAAACGGTGGTGAAGACAATTTTGATTCCAAGGACTTTGATAAGGCATTGAGCCAGGTGTTGAGACACCTTATACAAGCCATTCTAAGAAAGAGAGAGATGTAGTAGAGTCTAAATAAGCCGAACTCGGTACGATATCTAGGGTTCCAAGATTCAATGTATGAGGATTGTATGCGTGACCTGAGAATCGCAGGAGAGATTTGCTTGGAACCAAGGGCCGTGTGTGAAAGGGCGGAAGAATCGACTCAATGTTCTGTTTAATGCAGATTGTAGGTGTATGTCTTGCTCCTACTAGCAGAAATATGACTTTTCCATGATAGTTGATGCCTAAGGTAGACACCTTGATAGTAGCAGACATGCAGTGAATACATCATGTAATTCACTTCTGCCCCATCCCCAGTTATATCTAAATAACACCGTAATCCTCACATCTCGGTTTCCTGGACACATCACGAAATTTGTCTTTGGTGTGGGGCTAAATCTCTTGATCACTGCAACGACAGCGATACCCTGGAATCTTGGAAGAAGTAGGTACATATTGTTGTCTATCGCAGTGCGATTAGAACTCTAAAGACTCGTTTCCACCGTTGATTCACACCCTCTACAATCACACTGTCTCTGATCAAATCTCAGTCACTCTACAAGGGCTGAACAACCAAGTCTCACCCCACAAATCTCCCAGTTCTTCGATTTCAACGATCTCGGATTCAAGTAAGTAGGACGCTAAGTCTATACAGGCACTGCTAATATCAAAAGCATGGTTACCTGGATGAAAGAACAGGGCGATATCGATGTCCATTTCGGGTTCGATGCGAACATGGGATACTTTCTCATTGTCTACGATATGCGTCTCGCAGCCTATATCCCTGACAGGACTGAATTCGACGATGTCCGATATGCCGTATCAGCAGACGGTACTGGGGCCTATTTCACGGCTTATACTGGGACTCATAGACAGGGACGACGTGTCAGTGTTGAGACGATGAGGAAGCTTTGGAAGGCTTATGGAGTCTACGAGGAAGGTAACCGTGGGTTGGTAATGGCTGCTCTGCCTGATCTCGAAAATCCGCATGGGATTGAAGATCATATGGAATAAATTGAAAGAGACAAGTGGGCCGCGGGCTCTAATCTATCTGCCTGAAACTGCTGGAATATAAAGATGGGGAGGCTGCCTGTACATCTTGTGTTTCAAAAGTTTCAACTAGATTATGGATCCTTCTAGCCGCAAGGCAAGCTATGTTTCGATCACAGTCCGCATAGAATCTCAGGCGAGGCGGTCTCTGTTCATTTTCTAACGACGGATGCAGCCCGGACCTCAAATGTGTTCTCGCTATCTTGAAGCCATTCATCTAGCCCATCACAGGCCTTCTCCATCGCCGTTTTCAGGGTCTCGTCGCCGGCATCTGCACTATTCTCCCACTCAAAGCATCCACGGTCATTATTCCAAAAACGCATCGGTCCCTGAATGTCGTGAAGCTCTAACCGACCTTTTACTTTTCGGCCATGCTCCTCGGGCTGCATATCTGACTGCGCGTTGGGAATGATGAATACCTTTTCGAGACCACAGTACAAGAGCCAAGTCTCGGATATGCGTTCCTGGTCCAGAATTAGACCTTCAGACACGGCGATGCGTTTAAGGCCTAAGAGGTCATAGTTATAAATTTCGTCGTATTGAGCCAGTGAATGTAGCGTATAGTCCAAAAACCCTCCCCAGTAATCATACGGGATGTATAGTGTATCATGTTCTGGGTCAAATGGGCGTATAGCAATAGGGGTTTGCCCAGCTTTGTAGGAGTGTATCTTGAGACCTTGCCCTCGCATCCAGGCTAAGGTAATGCCACGGGCTTCAGAGCTGACAAAGAGGAGCGGCACCTCAACTTTGATAGGATTAGGGTCCAATAAATAGGGGCACCATTCGTAAAGTAAGTCAAGCCCCGCATCACTATTCATATAGTCCCTGCTGCCTTCTTTCAGGCGTTTAAGCTTCAAGCAGTCCGCCTGGTAGACGTATAAAGCTTGTCTAATTTTGTCAGGTAGAGCGTATCGCCATATTTGGTGGCGGAGCTCTGGGGGAAGGTTCGGGAAGAGAGTGAACGAAGCTGTAGCCATGGCTTTGCGATATCATTAGGGAGGGAGTTTATGGAGTTCTGTAGAGCAAGGAGCTTTGAAATCGATAAGATTTAGGAACCATGTGACTGCATTATAAAGAATAGCTCGCACGCTAGTACTATTATGCTCAACTGGAAGGGCCGCTAAGCCTTTTGGCATAGCCAGGATGCTGCAGTGTCAGCCTTACAATTCCCAATTTCTATGCATACCTGGCTTTAATGACGAACAAAGAAAATAGTCAACTATTCTATTCAGCTGCTAGAAGATGAAAGACAACAGCAATGTACCGTTATTTCGACTTGATCACTTCTGGAAGTTACCCATGGATTAAAGGCTATACCAGATAACGTCACCTGAAACAAAGAGAAACAGTCCTTCGCATCAACTGCTGGAAAATGGAAGAAAAGCATGTATATCCCGGCACTGTCGATCTAAACTTACAAGAATTTTGTATTACTTGGATCCACGAGACTTATACAACATTAGCAGGATGATGGCCATAGAGGAAATCATACGGAAAGGGGTGCCGGTCACATTAGTGGAGATACCCATTTACTAAGGGAGTTTTGTCTCATGACTCTGGGTTGCCTCTCAAGACTCGGAACATTCCACAAGGCACTCAGGACTTCTTCCATGTCATATATCCTCATAACAGGACTGGCTTCACTATGTATGACTGGGTAAAAGCTTGTGACCCTGCATGTACCACTGTCCGGAACTGCGACAGCCATTCACAGTATCATCGGATAACTTGTTTAAAAGTTGACCGGTCAGATTGGAAATGCAGCTGTTTCATAATTAAGTCTAGTATATTAGTGGAACTTCACTCTCGTATCAGACACAGAGATTTGATTGGCTGACGGTAGATACAGTCGGCCATCGTCCAAGATGACAGACAATCGTCAAAAGGAGGATTCAAATACTAGGAAGGCAGATATAGGCATTGTACTAAGCCGGGCCGAAATCCTGAGGCTCAGTAATGCCGGCCAGAAGAGCAAAGACAAGAGGGCGGCGCTTCATCCAAGTGTGCAGGCAATGGCCACAACTGGTGACTCTGCCGAGCAAAACAGGACAACAAAACAACACGAAAAGGAGGACAGCACGAAACAGCGTGAGGGAGAACAGAACTACACAACGCCTCCCTCAAAGGCAGTTAGAGAAGAGAAAAGGACGAGCTCTAGTAACGGTGCTGACCCATAGCCTTTATTGTTGAGCCGATTATAAATCTTGTTCAAATTCTTCAAGTCGGATGCCGTTATTCTTTTTTGTGTATCCGCGCTGGGATATGCTCATGATGTTGTTATCCTGCAACGCATCGTGCTTTGCACATCACTGAATGAACCACCAGTTGAACATGCTTATCAAGGTTTAAAATACTCCTGCAGGGCAAGAGACGGCAAGAGTATATTAGAAGGCCCCGTTGTCCCAAGCGGCACCCACAACATGTGAGGGTTTTATGCAGTCTGACAGTTATTACGGTAGTTTCTTCTCTTCTGATCTTTCGACTGACGCTGCTGGGTTCCATGACCTCGGCCAGGGTTAGCACAATACCTATACCTGCCTTCCTAGCCTTCGATCTTCCTTTCTATCATCAATTCTCAAGTCTTTAGATCATGGATGTGGGAGAGCGGAATGGGTGGATCCATTGTGATCCATGGCAGACACTTCGGCTTTTGGCAGCAGAACATTCAGGTACATTTTGTTGAGATCGTGAAATAAATATTTGTGGCTCTGCATCATCTTTCGTGGTATCCCAGATAGTTCAAAGGCATTCTTCCCCTTGTGTCTCCACCATATCCAATCAACAAGCAGCCAGTACTGGTATCACAATTCTGCCCTAGTGGCGAACATATCGCAATGAAACCATATAACCAACAGATGAGGGGCTATTATCGATCATAATTAACTATAGAAACAGGTCAGTCGCTAACTCAGTTGCTTACAACTGTAAGGATACGCACCTGTTATTAAGGAGAGTAGAAAACTCAGCTTTTCTTGTGGTAACTGAGTCGGTGGAGATATTCGCTTCTCTCTTTAGAGGGAGAGTATGTTAACTCTCTGCCAAAAGGTGTTCTCCTTTTTGGCATGAGGGGTCAGATGGTTTGGAAGGTGAAGTCATTGTCCGCTGTGGGAGAGGGGCTTTTTTAAATGTCTGAGACAAGGAACGCATATCTCTTGTACAACCCTAGGCTCCAGTTGCCCCTATGACTCAGCCTGCGAATCGGGTCCTTTTTTGTAAGCACACACACTCTCTCTCGTTATTCCGTCAGGCACCTTTGGCATAAAATGGCGGGGAATGGAAGAGTGAGTAGAAGAAGGGAGAAGAGAACGCCAGTGACCATGCTTTTGAACAAGAATACATTATGATATCTATCAAGCCATGCCAAGAATTCGCGAGTCCATGGCTGCACTTCCTTCAAAGCACTACTACCAACTAGAGATCTAACTGGAAGCTAAAGGGGCAAGCCCGACTCAGAAAACCATTTCTTCAACTGTTCAATACCTTCGTTGTCCTTATACACCCTCTCCTCCTTGCCATCGAGGACCTCCTTCAAAAAGCTCCTGAAGCTCCTCGGTTCAAAGTCTGGATACAGCTCCCTAGCATCCAAGTAACCCAGGTATTTAGCATACTTCGGCTGGTTATCACCCCGTATAGCTTTACTGAAAAAATACTGAAACAGGTTTAGTGCAATACGAGTGGGTATGCTTTCTGGTTCCTTCTCAAGCGTCTCTTTCAAGGCCACGATAGCCGTCTCAATTGTCTCTGCAGACATGTAGGTGCGGTCTATCTTTTCGCCGCTCACCTCTTCCATCATGTCGAAAATTTCGTTCTCAGTCAGCACGTCGGACCATGTGTAGACTGATTGGTTGAGGGTGCGGGGGTCGCCGATAATGCGCGCGACGAAGGGGCCTATGTCACGGAGGTCGGTGAGGAGGTTTGGGGCGTTGCCGCCTGCGTGGATGGTCGTGTTGGGCACAAACATGGAGGCGTAGTCTACGCGGCCGGATGGGACAGTTGGAAAGGAAATCTGGTGCCAGAATCCGACGTCGATGATAGTGTATGGGAGGTGGAGCTTGCGGATATGTTGGTATATCGCTTCTTTCTGTGAGGTTTCTGTTAGCCACGTTCCTGTAGGCCATTTCATTGAGTAACATAGGAAATGCACTTTTCCATTGCTGGTGGGCAATTCCGAGGCTCAACATGCATTCAATAGATGTAAATACCTCATCTCTCAGACGAAACACGCCGCCCGGTGGACAAACAGTGGTGAATGCGCACGGTACAAACCGTTTCACGCCGGCCTGCTTTGCAGCGGTGACTAAGTTCTCTTGAACATGCATGCTCAAGGCATCGATGGCACTAATCACCACATCGAAGTCACGGAGGATGTTGGCTAACTCATCCACCGGGCCGGTGATATCGGCGGCAATGATCTTCACATCTCGTTCGGCCACGGCCTTCACTTTCGGGGTTTCAGCTGACGAAGGGCGAACCAGCGCAGCGACTTCCTGGGGAGTGAAACGCTGTCAGCGGTAGCAATAGATATGGACCGACTTGACTGATAGTTTAACATACATAACCGCCGTGCTCAAGGAGCCCATTAAGGACGGAATTGCCGGTCTGGCCGGTGGCACCAAGGAGAAGCACGCGTTGGGACATATTGGACAAATGTTAATACGGAGTTGTACTGAGCTTGGATATTTCGATCAACTGAATTTCTTTGTTATTACCCCCATGACAACCAGATGGGTAGCCCTTTTTATAATCTCTATTTGGACATCAAGATGCATTTGTCAGTTGAATATCTGTTTTGGTAAGCAGATAACAAATCCAATAAAGGAATGAGACATGATATACTCCGGATAGTGTTTTGATATCGATCCGATTCGGATGACGGATATAAAGTTCCCGGGCTACGGAATACCTCTACCGAGATTTATCTGTGTAGTTTAAACCTGATGTTACTAAGCCGAATCGCGCAATCTCCGGATAGAGACATGAAGAGACGGCAGAAACCCCATTTAGAAAACAAGGGTTTGATAAGGGTACGCAGAGCTAGGTTGACGTAAATCAATACTAGCCACAAGGCAGGCACTGACACCGATTCTATGAGTCGATGATCAATTGTCGAGGTTAACGATGTGTTTGGTACTATATGACCAGCATATCAGGTCAAAATCAAATAATTATATTTATTAATTGAGGACACATATAGCCATTGCATTCAGTGACCTTCATCGATAACACACTCAACGACAACAAAGTCAATTATCATATGATGATATCCCAGTAAAAACAGTCAACAATATAACCCTAAATTAGCTATTATTTAGCTCCAGTTGGTAAATACTAGCTACGCGGTAGAAGAAGCACCATGCCTTAGGTATACTCCAACACGGGCCTAGTGGGCCCGCAAGAGAACACCATAACATGTTGGGACAAGATCATCTCAGTGGGGCATTCATTACCCGAAAAGGCATTTGTTCGATCCTCGACATCCTGAGTGGGTCAGTATACAAAAGTCTTTGGTGTGGATGTGAATTTGACCTAATATCCCATACTGACACAAAACTCGGTAGATTAGTGGTCCTCCAGTCTTAAGCACTGCCAGTCATAATAGTTCGGACAACCGTTCACATCAACCAGATACTCGGTGGTTGAGGTCAACGTGTCCCACTCGTTTACGGCTGCAAAGGCCTATAGAATGAATGGGGAGGGACTCGTCCTTGTCGAGAAATTTGGGACTGCCCTTCCGGCGATGAGAACAGTGACGTGACTCTGAGTTCAGTGCCCAGAAAGTTGATCACGATCCCATCAGGGTCCGTTAGGGGTGATCGACAGCTTAGTGTATGTGCCAAGGGACGGGTGCCGCGAATTAAATGTGAAAGGCTGGCAATAGCCATACAAGGAGATGGATTGTCGGACTTGGCCTTGCGTAAGTCACTTGTAAAGTACGGAGTAACTTCAAATTTCTTATGGTCCTTTCCTTTATGACGAGAATACTATACTCCAGAACCAGTTGAATTATATACAGCGATCAAGAAACGTAATGTGCACAAAAAATGCGTCTATAAAGCTGTCTATGAAGAAAGAAGAAAAAGGATCGGCCGCGTGCAAAGGATAGATAGGCCCTGTAAAGGCGAAGTCACTTCTCCATTCACCCTCGTTGCCGAATGGTACAGAGATCTGCTGAAAAGCGTGTATGAAGAGGTACAATTATGTTACGCCTCATGAAGCAAGACAATCGCTAAACGGTTGGCATGTGTCGGTTGTGCTGACTTGGTCACCGCCCACCGAAACGGCCTCGGGTAGCTTGGTAAATCCACTGCATTCGAGTATGATATCCCATCGACTGTCATGAGGCTTTCTGTGACCTAACGGTGATCATCCCAGTATCTGCTATTGAAGAAGCCTTGCGTTCTGGTCATGAGCGATTTGGAGAGTTTGTAGATAGACAGCCGACTCTATCATGATCGACACAAGCTAACAAGATTTTTCGCGCGTGGCACATTAACACCCGAAGTTTTGCCTTCAGCCTGTTCTCCTGGCACCATCCAATTGCTGATATGGCAGAGCCGTTTCTCCGACTCCCAGGTCCAAGCCAGACAAGACTTTGAGTAGTTATGGCAAATCTGGATACAACCCTCTGCTGTTAGAATATCATTGACGGTCATGGTTGACTCATCCAAGCCCCCAACGTGGTCCCAGTTCTTGCGGCCTGACTGGAGTATCGGCGAGTCGAGAGAAGGGGCACCATAAATATCCCACAAGTCGATCCAAAGAAGAACGTCATCTATATGCTGGAACCTCCGACCGACATTTATCATCTCTGACGGAGTTAAACTGTGAAAAGAAATGATCGGCGCGCACAAGCGGTCCTCTGTGACCCTTATGGCTCGGGGTGGACCCCCATTGAAAAATATGACATATCGTTCGTCGAGATAGATGCCTAATTTGAGCAAAGTTGTCGCGAGCAGTTTATCGCCCCACGTTTCTTCGAGGGATTCCAGATGGGCCGAGGTAACCACTTGATGGTGCGAGAAAAGCAAACGCATTGTGGCTTGGGAGAGAATCACGGAGGATCCTCCATGTGCAAAACGACCTTTGTAGTCACCCACCGCGTTGCCAACATAGAAGGGTATTTCAGGGTCAAGATGTTCTAGTAGTAGCTTCAGGGCAGGCTGCATGAGATACGTATCGTCGTCTGCCATAATGTACCACTTCTTATCCGGCATCTGGTCATAGCATAATTCAAGACCAGAAATAAACTGCTGCATGTCAGCCCCTCAAGTCAAATGATGAGGTATCACATCGATGCAAGCCACAGTAACATGGAACGAAAGGTTCCTTAACAATGGGGCTACGTACCTTTAGAGCGTCCAGCTCCCACCCGAACGACCGCGATAGTTCCTTTGCGATTTCCACGTCCCCGGTGGAGATTGCAGCGCTCAAGTTGGAGTGTTTCATCAGTCGCGGGTGCTCTAGTTCTGCAGACAAATATCCCTTTTCCAGCATCCAAGCCACGAGGTCAAAAACTGGTAAGCGCCGGCCATTGTAGCTAAAAAGTTGTCCTGAAGGTGTGGCGAAATCGCCAACAAGAAGGAGGTTGTTGAATTTGTCCTGCTCATGAGCTTCTAACCAAGCAGCGATGCGATCCTTTGTCCCAAATCCAGATTTCATCAACACAGCAACATCGTCCGATAGCACTATTGGGAAAGTAGAGCGCTCCGAGAACCACCAGTGCCCCCCCAGGTAAGAGGTGAAGGCGGTACCGAAAGCTTTAACATTAAAGCGAGCCGATAGTCGGATAGGATGGTCGTATGGGAGAACTGTCCACAGCAGGAGCACAAGGGCAAGAACGTATATGAACACCCGGAAGGGGCGAGACACACATTGCCGCCATATTTTCATGCCGACGGGTTCAGGGTGTCATGAAGTAGGTGCAAGGATAGCAGAACTGAATGTTGATGCCTGCTCAAGTTAGAGTACTAGCGAACAGCTGACTATGCAGGCAGTGAAGGATTGGATGCCTTAAGGCAAGGGGAAAACAGGGCCAATCGTTATGACATAGAGATGAGTGGTTAACATCGGAAGAGCTAAAAGAAAAATAGATTAAAAAGGCTTAAAGAAAGAGACAGTCAGTCGCCCCCACCCAGATCTCCGTCGAGGGGAATTTGGAAACAAGCCAAACGGTCAAACGATGGGTTAAAATTTGAGACATTCCAGCGTTAGCATTGTTGCAAGCGTCTTGGCTTCCCACAGCCTCTCCGCTTTTTTCTCCTGTATTGTATAGGTAAAAATACATGTTTGTCATCATCATGGTTTCCTGGGGCATTGGCATCCAAAGAAATTTTCATCTGAAGGAAAAAAGGGCCCAAGATCGACAAAGGGGAGTGCCACCCGGGAACCCGGGAACACGTTCAGGGCATTTCAGTTCGTGCCCAGGTTTTGGGTTTGGGTTTGGAGACTATTCCGGAGTGGGTCAGGGCAATAGATCGGTCACGGGGTTTTGTGGCTGGGCAGCGAGTATGTATAGTTTGCACTATTTTCCTTTCTGACACCTCCAGCAGAAACATGAATAAACTGAACAGCAATTGTTCAGCGTCTTATATACATGCCCGACATATATATATATATATTGATAGGTCAAAGTTACACGGCGCTTGTGACTCAAGTGGTCTGATTGGAAACTGTGTAAGCTTATCCTGCAAGTACTGTGTCAAATTGAGGTGTAACTCCGAATCTATCATCCTTAGTAGGAGGCCATATCACAACCGGAAGGTCTTGGCAAGTCATGTATCGCATTCCAGACCACTTGTCCGGCCATGTATTCTGAGTACCTAGAAAGTAGGTCAGCCAATAGCTACTCTAATTGGTGGACCCCTTCCAAGCCGGATGGGGAAATACCTTTCTACCACCTATGAAGTCATCGGGAGGCGCCGGGCTGTGCGCGAGTGATTTATGGGCTTATCACGTCCAACTCTACGCTTGATTATAAACAAAGCTGCCTTCCCCGCAATCGCAACACCTCCCAACACAGGGCAGTCCAATTCCCCCTTCAACCGCCAACAGCATAATGTCGACCACATACGTACTGCCACCCCTGCAAGCTCCATTGGCTACCGGATGCTCTTCCCGGATTCGCAGAGTTCTCAAAGCTCCCCAGCGCCCGATCGCTCTTCGAAGAGAATATATCACCGAAGTCAAATCCCTCCTCACATTTAGACCCCAGGGGGACCCAAAATCTGCCATTGGTTATAGCATCCACGACGATGACGGTATAGTCCTGTTCACGGCCTCCGGTCGGAAATTCAACGATCGACCTTGCCGGGAATTCAGAGATGACTCGGGGCTCCCTTTATTCGAGATCTATAGAAAGTCCTTCAGGAACTCCTGGTCCATCTCGCTGCCGGGGAGTAGTAGTGCGAAAATAGCCACTGTTAGCCCGCGACGAACATCTGGTATGTCTGGTTGGGGGGATTTCACCATCACCTTCGATAACGCAGCGGCCTTCGAATCCAAGCGGAAGGAGGATAAGGAGCTCTCCCTAGAAGTCCAAAGTCGCGGGAATGTTCTAGCATTATATGATATTGTGGATGGTGATAGGAAAGTAGCAGAAGTGCGCGAGAGTATACAACACAATGAGAAGTTGGCCTTGATGAAGCGCTTTCCTAGTTCTAAGCATGGCTATCGACCGGTCCTGGATATCATTATAACTGCGCACGTCGATCAATCACTAGTACGTGATTAGCCCAAGCTTAACGTTGACAAATCGGCTGACTGTGTTTCTAGATTGCGGCTGTTGCAGTTATTATATCCGACACGGTTTTCTCTGCGAATGTTTGATCAATGACTTTATGACAACGGGAATTGGAGACAACAATAACTCTGTGGAACTTCCTCCTTAATGTATGGGGGCTACTGCCTTAAGGAGTCCGAACAATCGTGCGTACAAGGCGGTTTCACCACCTGCTATCTACTCAATGCCTCCTGCCCAACGTGGCGGGGCTCGTTAACCGTTTGATGACCTGGATTTACTGATGATTTCTCATATCTACTACTATCTAAGTACGTTGGTTAGCTCCGTCTGTAACTTTCCTATCATTTGCCTACCCGAATGAGAGTTACTGCGTGAGACGATTGTAAATAGTTACTCACTAAATGAATGATGACTGATATGACCAGCATGCTGCTCAAGGCTGTCGTTTTTTTATCTTGATATGAGCCACGGTGTTATGCTTACTTAGGCTAACCATTATACAGCGGAAGTTTCAAAGAGTGTCGTGAATGCATGATGCCGTCACCCCCGTCAAGGCTGATGGTACTAGTTTGAAGCGCATCATACCAGCTTACACGGTGGCCAATCTCTGCTGCAATTGGGTGCCAACACCACTGGTGCAAATATAAGCCAAGATACTGCGTTATGCCTCTTTGTCTGGGAAGTTTGCTGGACTATAGAGACGGGTGATCATTCATTTCACACATCGCCTAGTAACCTCGATATTGCACCTTAAACAGGAGAGCGTATAAAGAATCGATCCCTCTTACGTCTAGTTTTAGGCATAGTATAGACGTGTGACGCTACAACACAGATATATATGGAATTAAAAGCGAGGGAACAAAAAAGTACAAGAAATGCCATCAGTAGGTACCTTCAAGATAGCCGGGAGCACCGGTGACGAGAAGGTTGCCAGACTTGTTTTCTTGGTTCAAGTTACCGCCAGTTTGGTTTCCTTTATTTATATATCTTCCTAGTATACTGCTGATACTACTCCATAGTGGTACCAACTGTAACCTAACTATGCTTACTAGTGGTTAATTATCCATTCGGACAATATTGCTAATACGCTAGTCACTTAAGGTAACATTGATTAGCCTCCAGTTTTCAAAGTTTGCTGTCGTCTGTATTAAAGCTGTGCTCGCCTCCAACCATGGGTATGATGTGTTCTTCTATTGGCTCACTTGAATGTTTTCTTGTGCCTCCTCCCTCCACAGATGTCTATATATACCATTCCAAGTGATATTACTGGTTTCAGAGCATTAGGAACTTCTTCAGGGACTGTCAGGCGGCAGTTGTATTGGCTCAGCAAATAGTTGCCACCGAGGGTCTTCCAAGTTCAACTGGTATTAAGCTTCTTGTATCATGCTATGTAACAAGCTTAGGTGCGTGACATATTGCTCTGCTGTGATGGGAAATATGTCTTCTGGTTCTTGGGAATGTCTTCGCCTGTATCTAGAAGCATCTTTTCCATGGCTGTTTGGAATAGATTTGACTGAAAAACGCAGGTGATCAGTCCACGGGTCAGGTATGAGTAGGATCATTCACTGATATGCCCCCAAATCAATCTGATTGACCGCTTTTCTCATTGTGTCACCTTGGCTCTTGGGAGGCCAACGATGCTGGTGCATATTCGCACCTACAATGTCTACCTATGGGGTCAACTTAATGATCAACGCAAGATGGCTAGATAAGAACTTTCCTATACTCTCAAAGTCCTTTTTCCTTTCACTCTGGGATTATGAACCTTCTCAAAGGAGGCCTGATATTCGGAGAAACCTGGCACTTGTATGAGTGCTCAGCCACAAACATCCCTAAGAGTGCAGAGAAACATTAGACTAATCATAATTCAAGTACTGACTAGAGCAGCAGCGAGCACCCGTCTCTGGGTTCCCATTCACCAAGCAGTGGCGTTTGCGTTACCTTCAACCACTTAAACAAAGAATGCAACCCAACTGTCAGGTCACGGGTGGTCCTGGTATCTATTCTCAATGGCCACAGCATTCTATCGGATGAAAGACTAGACCGTATACCAATCTCAGGTATGACACAAGAGAGGTCAAGAAATCCCGTCCAAGGCTATTCGTAGAAGGGGCGGCACACGGACTGAGACCTGGAATTGGAATATTTTTCTCCAATCAAATGCAAGATGCTCATCCGGTGAGAGTGAATATCTACCTATCTGGGTATATCAAAGCATACGTCGGACAAACAGGAGATTGGCTGCCATCTCCCCCAGGCACCCGACCCATTCCTCTATCCTTCTTCAATTCCCTTCATCTCTTCCTCTTGTGTTTTATCTGACCCTCGTCCGCCCAAAGCTTCCCCTCTCTAACTCTTGAGCCTCTTCCCCTAGTCTTAGTTCTAGAGAAGCCCCTCGCTTGGCAAGACCTTTCTCATCCCATTTTATACCACCCCTCCTGAAGAGTCTTCATCCTCTACTCAGTCTTATCTATTTGTGCTGTCGCAACTATGGGTGGCCCCATTAGTCGGGGAAACCTCGATACAGAGGCACATGAGATACTCAAAGCTCCTCTCCCAAAGCAAGAGACTATAGTGGTATCGGCGGCTCCCTCTCCACATGATGATGGCTGCGCAGCCCTCACTGAACAGGAACTGGACTCTCTCCGTCGCGTCGCTGGAAGGGTCCGATGGACTGCATACACCATCGCCTTTGTTGAGCTGTGCGAACGGTTCTCCTACTATGGGACCACTGCTGTTTGTATGTAATCTTTTCAGTCGCACGAGATATGACAATGACCCTCTCCAGTTGTCAATTTTATCCAACAGCCTCTTCCGCCCAGCTCGAGCACTGGCGCCGGTCATGCAGGACAGTCGGGAGCTCTAGGCATGGGCCAGAGAGTCTCCACGGGCCTAACTACTCGTGAGCCCCCTCCCCAGGTTGCAAAGCCACAAGAGATGCAAAAAAAAAAGGTCTGACATGCGAAGTGAATGCTTTCTGGTGTTACGTGACGCCGATTGTTGGTGCTTGGGTGGCCGACGAGTTCTGGGGCCGCCTGAAGACCATCCAAGGTGCCATCGCCTTTGCCATGGTTGGACATATTGTGTTGATCATCGCGGCTCTTCCTCGGGTGGTTGTGCATCCCAGCGGTGCGTTGGGTTGCTTCATAGTCGGTCTGATACTCTTCGGAATTGGCGTGGGTGGTTTCAAGTATAGACACGCTGGTCTTTCCTGGTTGTTGATTCATTTACTAACAAATCAATAGATCGAACATTGCTCCCCTAATCGCCGAACAGCACAAGGAAACCCGACACTATATCAAAACTCTTCCAAAAACTGGGGAACGTGTGATCGTGGACCCCGCTCAGACAATCACTCGGATTTTCTTGTACTTCTACTTCATGATCAACGTTGGCTCCTTGCTTGGACAGATTGTCATGGTGTACGCAGAGAAATATGTTGGATTCTGGCTCTCGTTTGTCCTTCCCACCATCATGTTCGCCCTCTGTCCACTCGTGCTTTATGTCTGCCGCAAGAATTACGAGGTCACTCCCCCAACTGGGTCAGTGGTGGGGAAGGTGTTCAAGCTCTGGGCATTCGCGCTCAAGGGCAGGTGGTCTTGGAATCCTATCAGATTGTTAGTGCAAACTCTTCACGCCACTGACCAGCTTAGTTGACACCTTGCAAACAGTGTCCAGAACTGTCGAGCGAACGACTTCTGGGAGAACGTAAAGCCCAGCAAAGTCCAGAGGAAGCCAGTGTGGATGACATTTGACGACAAATGGGTAGACGAGGTACGTAGAGCCATCAAGGCATGCGCGGTCTTCCTCTGGTATCCTCTCTACTGTAAGTATCTGGGCCAAGGTTTCTAGACACTTCCATCTAACAAGGCTAGGGCTGGCCTACGGACAAATGACCAACAATCTCACCTCTCAAGCGGCTACCATGGAGCTTCATGGCGTCCCAAATGATATCATCATGAACCTGAACCCGCTGACTCTAATTATCTTCATACCCATCATGGACCAGTTTGTCTATCCTGGAATCCAGCGATTGGGCTTCCAGTTTACCCCTCTGAAACGGATGTACGCAGGCTACATGCTCGCCGCTCTATCCATGGTATCAGCCACCGTGATACAGCACTATATCTATAAAATAGGTGAATGTGGCGAGTATCCGGGCGAGAAGAGCTGCAAGACTCCTGCGCCCATCAACGTCTGGGTGCAAACTGTGCCGTACGTCTTGATTGCTTTTTCCGAGATCTTCACCTCGATCACTGGATACGAGTATGCATTCACCAAGGCGCCGAAGAATATGAAGAGCTTAGGTATGTTCTATATATCCATTGTTTACTGCATCGACTAATATAAATATAACCATAGTACAATCTATTTACCTCTTCATGAATGCCATTTCGTCTGCAATCCAACAAGGTCTGACTCCTCTATCTACCGATCCCCTCCTTGTGTGGAACTATGGGTTCGTCGCTGTTCTTGCCTTCATCGGGGGCAATCTCTTTTGGATCACGCATCGCAAGCTGGACAAGGAAGAGGACGAGCTCAACAGACTCGAGGCGTCTTCCTACCTGGGCCGTGGACCACGCGCTCAAAATGAGAAAACCGATGTCTAGCAATAGCAACTTGCCTACGGAGTACGGAGTCAAGGTACGGTGTTCAACGCAGAGGTGCTCAATATGCATTGTGAAGTGAGACGATATGTTGTTCGATCACGGGACATGTCAGTGCACCGGTATGCACATAACAGATTGAAGAGAAACAAGATGATTATTTGACATTCCAGGAGCTCACATCGTAAACAAGACATGACGAGACATCAATTGTAGAGGAGATTCATAGAATACAGTACAACCAGTGTACACACAGCCGCTGCAGCACCATGTGAGCCACCCAGCAGAGAAACAATCACAATCAAACGCCCTGCGCCACCCACGCAAAAAAAAAAAAAAAAAAAAAAAAAAGGATCTATAAACCCAAAACAAACGACTTTTCAGTCCCCGCAAAGCAATGAAGAACCACCAAAACGCTTCAACCAAAGACAGAAAGAAGCAAGCAAGCAAGCAACAAAAGAGATCACTGCTGCTCCTTCTTCTCCTCCGACTTGACCTCCTTAGGCTGCTGCTGCTGCTGCTGCTGGCCCTCCTTATGCAACTCAGGGTGCTCCCAAACACTCTGATGCTTCTTCTTCAACCTATCCTCCTCAGCAGCAACCATATCCTTCCACAGATCACCCTCGCCCTGACCTTGCTCCTGCACAGGGAGCTCCTCAACAACATGACCCTGCTTAGCGCTCTCCTCCTCCAACCTCTTCTTCAAGATCCCCTTGCCCTTCTTCTGATCACTGATCTCAAACGCCGCACTAGCAACCAAGACCGCGAGCGTCAATCCCTGGGCGTAGACACGAGCCTGGACGATCTTCTGCTGGCCGCTGAGATACGGGTTGCGGCCGACAAGCACAAAGCTCCCGATCATGGATGCCACCCACGTCGCCGTCACAATGGTGTACTTCTCCTTGCGGGCCCACGCCAGCGACCGCTCCATAAAGCTCATGCCCTGCAGCGACTCCTCGCGCAGCCGCTGCTCCCGGTTCTGGTACCATTGCTGGTCGGCGTTGCGCTCGGCTTCGAAGTTCCGCGATGAGTTGTCGGCCGCGATGATTCCGACGAACGTACCCGACGACGTCACCAGGAAGGCTTTCATGGGCAACGTCAGGTTGCGGATTGTGTGGTACCGGCGTGAGGCGGCGAGGACGCCGGCGTAGCCGCCGATTAGGCCCAGGACGGTGCCGATTGTGCCGCCTTTGAGGACTGCTCTGTTTTTTAAGTTTGGTTAGTTGGTGTTTTCGGGGGGAGTTTGGGAGGGATTGGGGAATTTGGGATGAGTTGTATGGCGTTGAGGGGGTGGGCTAACCTGTAGTGAGCGTCTTCTTCTTCCTTGGTGAGAAGCTTCATGGTGTGTGTTTGTGTTTGTGTTTGTGAGCGATGTATTAATGACAATTATATATGTGTGGTATCTGGAAATTCTTCAATCGAAGAAATGGAAGGTGTTCTGCAAAAACGGTATGGGAATCGAGGAGGAGGAGCTATGGCACCGGCGAGGATTTAAATAGCGAAGCGCACGAAAAAGAACTGACTCGGCGATTGAGCAAAGGCCGTGACGTACCGATGAACAGCAATTTAGGTATTCGGGGTCTGCCGGGCAAAGCTCGGAAGCCATGGGTGGTGCAGCGGGCTAAACTCTTTACGGGCACATGACGCCAGACTTCTCGCGCGAGAAGAAATCGGCCTGAGTCAGCCGTTGCGGGTAATTTGGTGTCTTTCCGGATGGCATGATTGGCAGGTTACTCCTACCGACTCCGGCATAGACTTCCCGGAGAATATTCTTTCCATCGTTTGTGTAAGTATTGTATTGTTTGTTCTAGACTAATGATTTAACAATCCCATGACGCCGGCACCCGAACCGTAGGTAACACTTTGCGAGATAATCGGATAAAAACATAAGAAAATGCGATCGGCAAGACGAGGAGAAAAAAAATGAAGAAATAAAACAGATATGGGAGTAGCCATGCATTCGACATGTGGCAACAAGAATATGAATGAAAACGAATCAACCCTATCGACGCGATCCCTTCGACGCCGCAATCTGTCGTGCACGCATCTTTCGGAATCGATCCTCTCCACTGGCACCCAGTGGCCGTGCGAACTTGCTCTCCTGCACCATCGTCGGGCGAGGCACGACGGTATAGCTGGTATGTGTGATCTCGGCGCGGGCACGGTTTGCCAGACGAGGAGGAAGCAGTTCGCGAGCGCGCGCTTCTGCCGCAGTGGCCTGGGCCGATTGCGTAGTCCGTTGGACTTTTCTAGACAATCTAGTTAGTTTCTGATGCAGGTCAAGCAAACTTGGGGGGTGTTGGAAGACATACCGAGGGTCGAATTCCGCTTCCTGGTAGACTCGTTTGGAGTAATCATCGCTGCGCTGGAGGATGGGGCGCGTCCATTCAGCAAGCAAACGCTCGGCCATACGCTTGATGCCGGCTTCGGGGCGTTTGCTCCGGGTGTAGAATACAATCACCTTGCCGATCCCACTAGCAACAAGCGCCTCCTTGTTGATTGGAAGCTTAGCTAGTGCGGTCATCAAATCGCGCTGGATATTGTAGGCCGGCAGCGAGCCGTCATCCAAAGGCTCCAGGAAGAACTTGACCGCCTCAAGCAGGTTGATTTCCGGGTCAACCAGACTGTTCACATATTGGTTGCGATTGAGTAGAGAAACCACCTCAGGCAGCATCTTCAACTTATGCATAGCGGGCTTGCCCTCCCGACGACTGATGGCGTCCATCTGAGCAGCATGGGTCATGCGCTTGCGCATATCCTCAATCTCGGCATCGGCCATTTGTTCCAGGTCCTATCAATACCAATTAGCACCCAGCCACACAGTAGACATCAAACATCCAACATACAATCCCATCAGCCTTGCGAAAGCGCCTCTTAGTAGGTTTCTTCAGCGCCTCATCCATAGCACGATCCAAAGCCCTGCGACGGCCTACTCCAGTTAGCCCCACCGAGAAAGGAAAAAGGTACAAAAGAACAGAACATACGAGTAGCAGGATCCAACGTCTCATCATCCTCGGGGGTAGGCTCCCTCCTCTTCCTCTCCCTCTTCTTCGCCTTGGCCTCACCCTCATCACCAGCCTCCTCCAAGTCCCTCATCCTGCGACTCTTCTTCTCCCTGCGTCCCTCCCGCTTGCGCGTCGACCGTTCCCCATCCTCAGTCCTCTTCCGCTTATGTCGTCCAATCAGCTTCAGATTATCCTCGTCAATCGCCAACTGCGGCCGATCTTCGACGTCGACATTCTCAGGGTCAAAGTCCTCGAACTGCGCCTCGTCGACCTCCGACAGAATCGACTCGTCATCGGACCCGATATCCTTCTCATCTGCTGCATCCTCGTCCGCAACCTCGTCGCCAGCGGATGCCTCCTCGACCGCATGGGGCTCGTCATCGCCGGCGCCGGGAGTAGGCGCTTGCACGGGGTCTTCCTCGACCGGCTTGATCTCAGGACTGGCGGACATGATTGCTTAGTCTGTGTGGGGTGTGTAAGGCGTGTATGTTTCGTAGAAAGTGAAGCAAGTCGATAGCGCCAGGCGCTCGCTCCGTTGCTATTGCGACGGGAGAAACTGATATCGTGTCGAGAGACTGATTGGTGTATCCTCCTTCGTCTTTCACTTTCTCTCCTAGACACTATCGGAGGCAATCTAAAACCGACAAGGAGGTAAAACCAAAGCCAAAAGCAAGTAAGTAAGATGGATAAAAGAAAAGAAACCCAGAACTGGCGCTCACTAGTAACACTGACGACGGTTAAGTAAGTTGCAATGACCGCAGAAATTCCGCCTCCGCTGATGGTCCGTGCGCTGGCAGAATCGTAGTCCTCTTGAACTCCATCGTAACATAGCGTACCTAACTTTCCTAGTCTTCAACCCAAGTCCGCTGTTGTCATTGTCTGCACGTTGCCGGTTCGCCTTTTCTTACATTTACCCTTTTTAGTACAAGATGTTCGCTCCCGGTATGTATCCTGTGGTCTTTTTTTTATTAGGGAGTTTTTATCCGGGATGGTTGGGCTAATGCTGTGTTTCTGTTGTTTTAGGTCAGGAAACGCTCTCGAAGGAGCAGATTAGAGTATGCAGCTTTGCTTGCTTGGTTTTGTAATCATGGTGAATTGAATGTGTATGCTGATGATAGGGTGCAGGCTGGTGAGCAGGAGGCTCAGCAGACTATCCGCTCTGCCATCACCGGTGGTATCCTTCTGTATCTCTGTGAGTTGTTTCCCGCTTTTCATATTGCTGGGGAAAATAGATGAAGCTAACAGGTGCAGCTCCCTTCGCTATCGATTTCGTCAAGAAGTTCCTTTAAGCGGCCGATAATTCGTACGGTCTACGTTATGACGGGGATTCATTAGACGGCGTCACTTTGTCTGTTTGTTTGCTCGTGCCTAGCCAACGGCAGAGATGTATTATTATTGTACATTCGGGTTATCATTGCGGAAAATATAGAATGAAGATGGGGAAATGACAAAGTGTCGGTTTTTTGGGTTTTTCTTCTTCTTATCTAAGGGGTTCCGAATCGGATGAATTGCAGATGACCAGCTCCTATAACTCCTTGCTCCCGGACATTCAACCTAAGCCATGTATTCCCCCCGAGTGTCAAGATCAATCGTAGCGTAGCGAGCACAAGGCTAGTGATCTACCCGGCCTTGGAGCTTCTCTGCCTCTTCGAAGTCCTTCCTCACGGACTCCAGTTCCTTCTGCAGGTGCTTGATCTGGGTATGGTAGTCATCCAATATCTGGCTGCTGTTAGTAGGGGTCGGAATAAAGGAATGTGAGGCTCGGTGCCTACCTTCTTAGCAGTCTTCATCGTCTGTTCGTCCAGCTCGTCATCCGCCTGGGCAGCTGCACTCGGGCCAGCCTTCTCCATCTCCAGCTGCAGGCGTTTCGAGTGTTCCTGGATCGCCAGCATTCGAGCCCAGATCTCTTCTTCGCGTCCATTCAAGGAGGGGTCGAAGACGGAGCGTTCCAGTAGGGCGAGTTTCTTCTTCAGTTCCTCCTCGGCGTCGTCCATCGCGTAGCCCCGGTTGCGGAGGACCTGGGTCTTGGCCGCAAGCGCCAGGCACCGTTTGCTCAATACGAGGTGCTTCCGCCGGCAGTCGGCTATCCTGACGGAGATCTTAAGGTCGTGACGGGAGAGCAATTCGGTGAGACAGTTGTTGATCTCGTGAAGGCGGGTTTGCATCATTGTAAGGAAGTCCTTCTGTCTCTGGGCTCTCTTGCCCAGCTCGAAGAAGCCCCTCACAATAACAGGCACATAGCCTGGCGCAGGCCTCTTGCGCAACGCTTCCTCCCACTTCGATTCATCATCGTCCGGGCCGGGTTGGTAGAAAGGTGCCGCCTCCTCGCCAACATGGTTGTACAAGTATGCTCGAAACGGAGAATTACGACTGGCGGTATCCCACTTATCCTTGACGATCGCGATCTGTGTCGGAACGGTGCGATGTACTACGAGAGTCAGTGCAATCCATCTTCAACAATAATCAAACAAACAAGACTAACCTCCAGTGACCGCGCGACCAGGCGACCAAAGGCTCGACCCGGGCTGTTGCACCGACTGGCCCAATTGAGGCTGTTGTTGCTGCTGCTGGCCCTGCTGTTGTTGACCTAGTAGGGTTCCTCCAAACATACTCTGTTGTTGCTGCGGTTGCTGCTGTGTCTGACCCAATCCTCCGAAAAGACCGCCGCCCTGTTGCGGCGCTTGTTGCTGCTGTGTCGTCTGTCCCAGTGTGCCTCCAAACAGACTGCCCTGGGGCTTCTGCTGACCCAGCGCACCCCCGAACAATCCACCGCCCGACTGTTGCTGCTGCGGCTGCTGTTGCTGTGTCGACTGGCCCAATCCCCCAAAGAGACCACCGGCGGGTTTCTGCTGAGCGGCAGTATTCCCGAAAAGTCCGCCCGTCTGCGGTTGATTCTGTGTCGTGGTGTTGCCGAAAAGACCACCGCTCTGCTGAGGCTGGGATGTCGCCGCCGACGCACCGAACAAACCACCGCCAGCAGCAGGAGCACCCCCTGTCGCGCCCTGGTTCTGTGTCTGTCCAAAGAGACCGCCGCCGCTCTGCTGCGCTCCCGTTCCGGCGGTATTCGAGCCGAACAGGCTTCCTCCCGTGGCAGCGCCGCCAAAGGGGCTGGGCTTATTCGCGGTCGTCGATGACCCAAACAGTCCGCCGGACTGCTGGGTCTGAGTCTGATTTCCAAAGAGAGACATTACGGTACGTAGCTGAGGTGCGAAGTCGGGGAAACGTGAGGCAAACTGTGCGAGTAAAAATGGCGTGTGCAAATATCAACACTCAAACGTAAATAAAATGAAAATAAAAAAAAAAATACCAAAGCTCCGCACCAAGCGGCGTCGTTCTGCAGATGGGAAAGTTCGGTCGACAGAGAATCGCAGATTGTCACCGTCCTGCGCGTATGCAAACTCAGTGTCGGTCCGAGATCTCAGCACCGCACGCTGCAGCAAAGCAGCAACTTCGTAGAGGGTCGGGGGTGCAGAACCACTGCAATTGAAACAGGCTACTTCCTTCACTGTACTCGTTCACTTGTGTCGGGAGCTGGTTTGTTTTTCGCCGTGTCACGTGAGACAGCTGTAGCAACAAGTTTCTTTCCCGCCTAAGGCAGGCATAGGATGACTGGCCTCGGATGCGGGATCAGACACGCCTCAGGCAGATATATTACATAACTCACCACAACGGACCAATGACAGACGAGCAAAAACCGACCTCCAAACTCCAGCATCACCCGGACTCGTCCATCCACGGCCCTCCTCTCTATACGGTCTCCCAATTCCCCAATTCACGCTTACGACCTGACAAAATGGCGGCCCGAGAACCTCAGTATGTTTCTTTCTCCTACCACGGCCCCAATTGACCACCGCTGCCGGTGTTTGCCGTGTCAAATCGAGCGAGACGCTAATGCGGTTTCCATGATAGGTTCAACCAACAGGTCCTGGTGGACACCACGCCCATGCCGGCGGACATTCCCAGTGTCCAGGAAATCGGCGCAACCTCGGCACCCCTGACCAGTGCGGCGTACTTCATCGGCGACAAGTGCAAGGCCTTCAATGATGACTACATGAAGTGCAAGCAGGATGCCAACGGCAGGGGGGAGTTCGATTGTCTGAAGGAGGGCCGGAAGGTGACGAGATGTGCTGCTTCTGTGTATGTGTCTTCCTTCTCTGCGGGTGCTGTTCGCAGGGCTCCAGGGGAAGTGGTGTGGTGAGAGGGTCAGTGGCTAACTGCATGGCAGTATCAAAGATATCAACACCCACTGCCTGAAACAATTCACCGCGCACTGGGAGTGTCTGGAGAACAACAACCACCATCTGTGGGAATGCCGGAAGCCCGAGCTGGAACTGAATAAGTGTGTCTTTGACAAGCTGGTTTGTCTCTCGTGCTGAATAGCAGTTCTGTGGTCGGTAGTTTTGGCTAATGGATTCATTGCAGGGCCTCAAGAAGACAATCCCCGGCGCCCCCGAGGGCCAGACCCCGGTTCATCTGCGTCCCAAGCAGATTTATGCTCAGTTCCCTGGTCCTCAGTATTAGGTTTTGTTTTATGTCTGTCTGGTCTGGTCTGGTTTGTGGACTGTTTGTATGTGTACATATTAGCATAGGAATTGAGTGTCCTGGTTTCTCGGTCTAGTGTCGTGTCTACATCTTCGATCTGGTATTAGAAGGACTTGAGTTTATTTGGCAATTGCAAACGCGACTTCTATGCTAGAATACAGTGAAGCCTTGACTCTAAACCAACACCAATCCAACCTCCTGACATTAACATGGCATGACAAAAGAAATCACAGCGAAAGAAAGACAAGGGAATCTAATCAGGATATATGAAGAAGAATATGTACTCGAAGAAAAAACAAAACAACCGCCAAGCTAAGGGCATTTATGTACCTTGGACATCCGTCGAAGCCCTTTCAACTTCAACAATCGCGTCTTCACCTCGGCCCACCCGACCTTGAGCTTGTTCTCCAGCCGTCGGTCTCCGCGAATGCGCATCCAGATCAACAGCATCCCCAGAATGGCCAGGTCCCAGATGACCTGGCGGAGCGTGACCCAGACGAGCCATTTCAGCCACGCCCAGAGGCTATTCCGCCGCCGGTGAGCCACAGCACGGGCTTCCATCTGCTCCCGAACCGCGGCAATCTCGGCGGTCATGCTCGTCAAGGCCTGCTCGACTCTGCGCCGCCACCGCCGAGGATCGACATCCGGGGGTTTCTTGGGGCCGGTGCGCCCACGACCGCGTCGTACGGCCTCATCGGCGTCCGGCTCACTCCCCTCCTCGGGGCCATTGTTATACGAGCCATCGTCGTGGTCATGATCGTCATCATCTTCGTCAAGATTATCCTGCGCCTCCGCATACTCCTCATCCTCGTCATCGTCCTCCTGCACCGGGACCCCACGGGACCCATGCCGCTGAAACACTTCCTCCGGCTGACTCACGGGACTCAGCACGCGTAGCCGCGAGTCACCGCCGCGCGCCGTAGCCACCATATGCTCATAGTCAGGGCGAGCCAAGCGACCCCCGATGCTCCCATAGCTAGGCTGGGACAGCGACAAGGGCGGAGCAACAGCCTGCACGGGACTACTACTGGACGCCGACGACGCGGAGGTATTGATCTTGACCTGGTCCCAGACGAACTCGAGCTCGGAAACCAGCTCGCGGGCCTCGGGCGTCTGCGACGCATAGCGGTGCATGGTCTCGATGAGCGTGGAGATGTATCGACGTTTGGCCTCGGTGCGGGATAATCCACGTTGCGCGAACCATGCATCCCTGTTTTTTTTCTCTCCCGTTCAGTATCGACCCCGGAAATCAAATGGGGGGGGGGGGGGGGAAATATACCACTTCTCACACTCCGCATACACATCCGCCGTGTTCCCGACCGGTCGGTCCATCACCCCCTCCACGTCGCCCTCTGTTTTCCCCCTGTCCGTCAGTATATCTCCTCTTCGAGGTATTATCGGGGTCGATCCATACCCATGCTTTGTTTGTACAGGCCATAGAGCTTCAATCGCTCCGAGGCCGGCGGCCGGGCGGTGCCGGTACGGGGGATGCGTTTAACGGTGTTGAGGGCGTGGACGAAGACTCGATCTGTAGGTTTTAACCATAAATATCAATTCACCTTAAACCAAAATATAAAAAAAAAACAACAATCAATCGAATAAAAAGAGAAAGAGAGACATACCCACAGAATCCGACATGGTGCTATGTTAAGTAAGTTGCTCGCTTCATCAGAGCACAAGGATCTCAGGCACAGATAAGCACCGTCATGGATAACGATAAAACGGCCGATGTTTCCCCCCCAAGAACTCTCACCAAACGAGCGTGTGAAAAGAGCCAAAAAACAAAAGAAATCCCACACCCATAAACCGAAATAATATACACGCAGCCCGACAAGTAACCCCAACAAATACAAACAGTCAGGACAAGGCGACGAGAAGGAAAAAAAACTTGGGGGCGTGCCCGACGTTTACAAGCTTTCCCCGGATTTCCGGCCAGCCACAACCAGAAGGCGAATTGAGCGAGGTTGGTTGCGCTGTGTCGCGTTCAATTCAGGAGGAATGTTTGGAATTGTGCTTCTTGCGCTCCCCCTTTTTTGGTTCTTGTTTGGACGTTTCCTGTGAGGGCGAAATAGGGAGCGAGGAAGTGGAAGTAGTTAGTTCGTAGATCGGTGGTGGTGCTCGAACCCTTTGACTGGCTGGTTGATTTGGCGTGGGTGGAAAAGTAACCGCGGCTCTCGGAGGCTGGCGCAGTGACATGACTGTGATCGTTCAGTCCCTCGAATTGTTGCATTGTGGTGCCCCCAGCGGATACTTATCGATCAGGCCATATCTTTATTATACATGTCTCTATTTTTACGTATTCTTGTCGTGACAGGACTACAATTGATTTCTGTATATTCTCATGTTCATTGCACGGGTTGGGTGTATTATAACTTGGTTGATTGTATTTATTTACTTCCCAACAAAATAGACTCCTCGTATGTACATGTGAAAGACTAAAAAAAAACACCGAACGATCCCTAAATAATTTCATCGATCGTAATTCCAAATAAGACAAGGGGGGAAGGAAGAGAAGAGCCAATCACTTCTTTTCATTAAGGGTCGCATCGTCCGGATAGGCATTTTCGGCATCAACAGCCTTGCCGGGGATCACGTCGGCCACGTCTTCGCTCGTGACAGGCGGGCCCGTGAAATGCTTCCTCGCATACACGACATACCAAGTGATACTAATCGCGGCGAAGCCCGCGAACACGACGCTGGCGTAGTTCATGCTCGACGCATCGACCGGCAGCGACACGGGCATGCAGAAGAGCACCACGGCCAGCACAATCCAGCAGACGGTGACGATGTTGATGGCGTATCCGAAGCGGCCTAGGGAGAAGGTCGATTCCTTGACGGCCTGGCGCCCGCGGATCACATTGATGAGGATGGGGACGCCGTAGGAGGTGGAGAGGCAGATGGTGGCGACGCCCGTGAAGGAGTTGAAGGCGGCCGTGGATCCGAAGAAGATCAGGCCGAGGAGGCAGTCGATGACGGTGGAGAGGAGGATGGCGTACACGGGCACGTCGAGGCGGTCGTTGACCTTGCGCCAGATGCGGAATCCGGGGATGGCGCCGTCGCGAGCGAAGGCGTAGGTGCATCGACTGGCAGCGGTGAGGGCCCCGATTCCTGCGAACATGAGGATACCCAGGATCAAGAAGAGAAGACCGAATCCGCCGGCGGCGGACCCGGTGACGGTTTTGAAGACCAGGCCGATGGGTTGGCCGCTGGCGACGTTGAGCAGGGTCTTGACGTCGGGCAGGACGAAGAGGATCGGGACTAAGTAGACGACGCCGGTGATGCCAGCGGCGACGACCGAGAGGACGATCGCTTTCGGGACCTCGCGGTGTGGGTTCTGCACCTCTTCACACATGGCGGCCACCATGCCATACCCCGTTAAGGTATATGCCGCCTGAAGGAGGCCGACGAAGAAGGCCCATCCCGATGGCCTGCGAGGTCGTCAGTCGGACTTCGAAAATCCAGAAACAAAACAAAGAACGGGGAGAAAGCCTTACCATCCGCTCTGCGACGCATCATAATGGCCAAAGACATATGCACCGTCGTGGCGATGGTCCGCCATGGTCAGGAGGGTAATCAAGATGATCACCACGCTCGCTGCAGTCCAAAAGATGCACACTTTGTTGATGATGTCCAGCCATCGGGAAAAGAAGATGTTGACCATCGCGCAGACCCAAATCACTGCCCAGAACATGAGGATGGTCTGCCAGGCATTGGCCACGAAATCCTCGTTCCACAGCGAGATGGCACTCAGAATCAGCTGTCCTCCGGAGAAGGTAATGCTCAGGGTGACCGTCCAGTTGCCCACGAGGGTCAGCCAGCCATCCACAAACGACATCATCGGGGCCCATTCCTTCGTTGACAGCATGGCGCTCCAGTAGTAGACGCCGCCGGCGGTCGGGTACACGGCGCAGATTTCGGCGAGGGAGGCGGCGATACCAATGGAGATGATGGTGACGAGGACCCAGCCCCAGATGATGCTCACGCATTGGCCGTCGGTGAGGGTGATGTACAGGGTGGTGCTGAGACCGAAGGGTGCGGCCATGATGGCGAAGGAGCTGAAGAAATGGTGTTAGTTGTCATTGAGGATAGAGCAACACCTTCAGAGCAGCGCAGGGTACTACACATACAGACCGAGGATACTCAACATGCTCAGGTTGCGAGGCAATTCACTCTTGTAGCCCATCCGGGCCAACGCCGCGTCGGCGTTGGCATCGGCGGAGCCTTGACGCATGACTGGAGGAAATTAAGAGTTCAAAGACACGGGGCAGATATGAAAGGAATCCAGAGTCATCCCGACAAGATCAAGAGGGTTAAAGATATCGCAGTAGGGTAGTAGTCAGACCAGCTCCTACTAGCACAGCTACCTTCACTCCCCAGGCTAAGGCCGGGGAGCGGAGGCATATAAGTAGTCGTCCGGATAGCATCCATGACCGATGTCCATCACCAAGAGTCCGGGGTACGACACGAGACCAGGAACCTAAAGCAACTCCACTTGGGGTCTTGGATTGTCCCCTCACGAGCCTAAAACTGGTTGGATCGACTGATAAGCCAATCCGGTGTCGGACTAGCGATGGGCGGTCCGAGACCGCGCTGATAACCGTGGGATTTATAAAGCGTTCTGCACGAGGTTATCATTAGACCTACTAAGCCCTATCCTTTGTGCTTATCATGGCTGGGCGGAGGGCCGCATAGCCTGATACTACCCTGGAGGATAGGCAGCAGAAGAACGTCTCCCTCTTTCCCGTTCGTTTGTTGACTGATTGACATCTCGACTAGATAACAGGTCAGAGAACTTAACCCCCGACGTCAGACCCTGAACAGTACATGTATGTAGGTACCTCGGTTTGCCGCTGAACTGCATGACATGCTGCGGAATGTAAAACTCCTCCGTCTGCAAGGCAAACGGAAACTTAAATTGACATCGTGAACCCTAGCATCCAGCTGTGGCCACTACGTAAGGTCTGGACCAAAGTGACGTCTGATGGTAAAGAGCATAGCTATTGCGCCGTTTCCTCGTATTCAGGAGAAAGCTAAGGAGCCAGCGTCCTGTGGTCCATGCGGTGGAGTGCAACCCAACGGAACCACTCTTTGCCCTCCCGAAATGCGGGGGATTCAAAAGGAGGTTCACAAATGGTCCGCCACTGCTTATCTGTCTTTTCTTTATGCTAACTCGATCGGTCTATTTCTACGACTCACTCCCATCGGGCACACGGTGTGAGATATTTCTAACATTCCATTCACAGCTATCATTCCAACATACATATATCTGCGAGTGTCACTCAGAAAGTGACGGCTGCCACATCCGTCAACTGTCCTGTCCACAGTTCTCCCTCGCGAGAACAGAGCCGTCCATCAGTGCATGGATCACGGTCGGGGCAAAAACAAGGATGAGCGCCAGGAAAGAAGAGAAGAAAAGGTGGAGGGTGTCTGGAAACGAGAGGAATGGGAGGGAACCGTTGAGGGATATGAAAACAATCCGAGCGTGGTGAAACACTGGGAAATCGGGGGGTATCAAACAAAGGGGCATGAACGTGTATATGATTATGGAAACAGGACTTGCTCGGGAATTTTGGAATTATGGCTTTTTTCTTTTTTTGGCTTCTCTTGAATCTCTAACATACGTGAGGTCCGCAGTCCAGGGCGAAAGTAGGCCCAGTATCTTCGATGAAAAGTCGAAGTCCCGAAATCCCACAAGGGGAAGTAGAGGGGGAGCGGACAGGGACAAAATAAACATAAACAGAGGGGAGGAAAGTGAGGAAGGGAGAGAGGGAGGAAGGAGGGGAAATGATGGGAGGTATCGTCGACCACAGGCCGGGCGGGTCTTCTTGGGCGGGTGGTGGGCCAGTCTGGGCATCAACAACGGCCCTGCCACCTGGCGAGCGCTTCCCACCGCCACTTTGCAAGCATTCGCGACCTCCGTTAGCCTGTACATCGGCTGCCTTCACCGTCAAGTAGGAGATAAATAGATAATATGACCACGGCCTCGTCGCAAGGCCTTAGCTGAGTCGTAACCAGCCAGCTATCGTCAAAACTCCGTCGCGGTAAAAATAAGATCCAAGGGGGTCACAAAAGATGAAAATCAGAAATGAAAACACAAAAGCTAAAAACGCCCAATCATGCAGTCGTCAATCAAATCGTTACATGGAGATGATGCTGTTATACCGGTATGCAAGTACACACACAAAGTCGAGGAGGGTGGCCCGATTCAAGGACTAAGAACGTTGCAAAGATCGTCCGTGGCGTCCATTCCAAACCCAGCCATATCGACAGAGTGCAAAGAACCGGGACCTCGACCCAAGGAGATGTCAGATGAGGCATAGTCGTGCTTCAACCGCTCGTGAGGTCCAAAAAACGGCCGAGTTTCTTCGTTGGGCGTGTTTCCATCGCCTGCAGCCCAGGGGCCATGCTGCCAGAACCGTGTGTTGGCCTGCTGGTCGCCAAAGAGGTCATGATGGTCGTGATGCGTTTCTGGTCCGTGGGCGTTGAAATCGTTCGGTGATTGGAAGCGCAGGTGCGTCCGGCTGAAACTGGAGCACGGAGAGTCCGCGTGGAGCGGGAAATCCAGACCTGACAATGGCATGTCCTCGACGGTTGTTATGTCTATCGTGGGATTCTCGGTTTGCTGGGCTAGTGCCGATGCGAGTCGGAAGTTCGAAGCGGAGCTCTGACGGCTGTGACTTGTGGACCGCTCGATAGCCCGTTGTACAAAACTGCCACAGGTCTTCAGAATCTTTTCCTGGTCCTCCGGGGAGAGACTGGCGAAGTAGTCGTTGGCCAGCGATGGTTTAGGGAGCTCCGGCTCGGATGGAGTCAGCCCGAACGTCTTCTGGGCATACTCGGTAAAACCAGAAGGCATGTCGTACGGGGACTGATAGACGGTCGGCGACTGTTCACGCTGCTGCTCCAGGTACGCAAACTTGCGAGGCAATTTGACAGCTGCAATACCGCCTTTGTGGGCACTCTCCTGCTTATTATTTTCCGTCTCCTTCTTCTGAAGCACATCGAGCCGATCGCGGTGACTGACAAGGGAGAACCGGAGCATCTGCAACAACCGGGTCACCTCTTCGGAACGCATATTGAGTGGCTGCAAGGGTAACAAGGTTCCGTCCGGGGCGCGAGGTTGGACCCGTTGTTGGGCCATGGCGAGTTCCAGCTTCTCGAGACCACTGGGCGGCGGCACGGAGCCCATGGGACCCAGAAGCGTCTCAACGACTAGCTCCGGGCTGACAATCGTATACCCGGCGAAGACATTGGCATGGTCGGTGATCTGGGCCAGGCGGCGACGAGCAATAAGCTCCCGGACATTGGCAAAGGTATTCGCGGGGAGATGGTGGCTGTGCTGCTGCTGCTGCTGCTGTTGTTGTTGTTGCGGACTGCGTTGCTGCTGAGACAGTTGGTGTGATTGATGATGGGTCTTGGCGATCTGAGGGTACGGAGCATGGCGGGCAGATTGAGTGGGCAGGGAGCGATAGGCTGACGGCATCGCAGTACTAGCAGGAGGAGCAGCAGAGGAAGGAGTGCGAGGAGGAGGGGCAAGAGTCGGTCGCTGCAGGAGGGAAGGGCGGGAGGCAGCAGCGGCGGCGGTGGCGGTGGCAGCAGCACCAGCAGGTGAAAGGTGATGAGGAGGGGCAGCAGCATACTGAGGAAGATGGCGGTGGGGGTAAGAGGGGAGCCGGGCCATCACGGCGCCAAGGGACTTCACGCTGTCCAGGAAATTCGACCGCGGGTTGTGGACGGGCACGCTAGGGTTGTGCGTATATTGAGCCCTACATTCGGTCGATGACTGGCCCAAATAATACCAGACCTGGTCACCTTTGTTCAAGTTGACCTGCACTGGTGGTGGGGCAAAGCGGTGATTAGTCGTGTCGACCGTCTCGAACTCGGCCCACTG
Organism: Aspergillus pseudonomiae; assembly: GCF_009193645.1. Classification (NCBI taxonomy): domain Eukaryota; kingdom Fungi; phylum Ascomycota; class Eurotiomycetes; order Eurotiales; family Aspergillaceae; genus Aspergillus; species Aspergillus pseudonomiae. Next base: position 52,640 of record NW_022475998.1, read on the forward strand.
ATACGGAGATCGCCCATCGCCAAATGGATTGCCAACCACCGGCAGGGCCGATTCCAACTCTTTCCGTCCCTCGGGTTTTCGGGCTAAGTGGGCAGGGAGTGGTTTTGTTCCTGGTGCCAGAGGCGAGAAGTTGCTCCGCCGTACCACAAGCATCCACCGGTACGGTAACTCAATTACATCTCTAAATCATTAAACCAGGGGTCAGCGTCATGATTTCCAAATCAGGAAAATTCTAAACACCACAGCAAAACAAGTATGTGTGTGTGCCAAAAGTGAGAGGGAAAAAAAAAAAAAAAAAAAAAAAAGGGCTTACCCGCGTGGGAGCACTTTGACTAGCAACGTGCGTTCCGCTGGTCGGTTCTCCAGCACCACTGCCCCATTGATCTCCTTGTCGGCCTGGAATTGCACCAAATCTCCTGCCACCATCCGGCGGGCCGTCTCGATCAGCTTGCGGTCATAATCGGGAGAATCGCCGCCCGTCATCCAGCTTGGCTTCTTCTGTCGGTGGTATTTGCATTTGAGGTCCACACTGGGGATGGAGTAATGATTGCCGTCATCCGCGATCACAGCGATCTCACCCTGCTCCACCTGCACTCCGGCTAAAAGTGCACAGGTGGCATGGTATGATCGCGTACATTTGCCGAAATTGCACTGGAAACAAGCTCCTCGCACCTCGCGGCAAAAGAGGCATTTGAGCCCCATGCGAGCCTTCGGGATCTTGTCAATGTCACACACCACCTCCTTGCCAGTCTCGTCACGCAGGATACTGGTCTCTTCAGTGTATAGGGCACAGCGCCGATGGGCGTGATTCTTCCCATCTTCGGTGGGTAGTAGGTCCTCATAATCCAGGTTGTTGGGGCACAGTACGCACGGAATCTTCCGAGGGACCTCGACATTGACTCGCATGCGTTTCGCCTTTGTAGAATCGCCGTCATGCTTTCGTTTCCGGCCACGGTTACTCTTTTCTGGGACACTCCGTGGTGGGGTGAGGAGGTCGGAAGCACCCTCGAATTCATCGAGGTCACTTTCGAATTCACCGAAGTATTCCGGCGTCGATTCGCCGCGCAGCTTACGCTCAATCTCATCGACATCGATCCAGACGCTGTCAGATTCGCAGTGGCACTTCTTGGCAACACGACCGTAATCCAACCACTTCTCAGTCGCAAAGTTGACCGACTCGGCGCAGTTGTAACCAAGATTGTATCCCGAGTGATATCCGTACGGGTATGTGATCACAAACTCGCCCTCATAGTGGACGAGCCTGTTGACGGTGATACCGTACTGAGACTTGAGGAGACTAGGAGAAACAAGATAGGTCTTATGGCGGAGGAACTGATCACAGTTTTTCGCGTCGCTGGGCCAGATACCTGGCGTAATAGTCAGCATTGATTCATGGGCCCATCACGTTATGTAAACGTACTCTTCATAGCCTGTTCAAACCGAGGAGCATCTTCTTGTGAAATGCTATACCACTGTTTGGGGGCACCAAAATGGATATAGTTGATACTGTACAGATCAACATCTTCCAAATGCCAGGCAAAAGTAGCTTTCCACATCCCCAGGTAGAGGTATGCGGTGTTGACACCAGGCACTTTCTGCCCCAAGACATCCAACAGATTGGGTAACTTGGCGACGTTCCATGAGGTTGTGATGTTCTCGTCGAAAAGAGAACCAGGCATATCCGCGCCATACATCGGATTGTTAAACATCAAGGACTTCCAGTAGGCGGTTTCTAATTCCTCACATCGTTCCTGCGTATATTCCTCGTGGTCGTGGATGCGATAATCAAAGTCTCTGAAAGCCTCCTCGTCCACATAGTCAATCGCATCGCCTTTATTGTGTTTTCTTCGCGAGGTGACCGATTTAGGTTGCCGTCCTTTCGGCTTGGTAGTGGGAAGAGACTCGCCGTCGCTCAGCTCTTCCGTCTTCGCCTCGACCGGGTTGGATTCAGGAGACACAGGCGTGGGAGGGCCTTCGGGCTTGATCTTATCAAGGGAATCTTCCGCAGGCTCTTCCTTCACCTTCACCTGGTTGGATCGTTTGGGTGGACGTCCCGGTCCCGGGCGACGTTTTTGAGAATCAGATCGGGCCGTTTGAGTTCGGGCGGAGGGGGGAGCACGAGTGACTCGCTCCTGGTTGCGGCGCCTCTCACCTCTGCGGGCAGGAGGCTGATGGCTACTTTCTTCGCACAACCCTTTCCACTGAGGGAGGTTGTATGATCTTTGTCGCTCGATGTTCGCCTGGGTGTAAGTTCCATGTGATCCGTGGAATTCCTGCATGATCGGATTCTTCACACGAATCTTCTTGACGGCTTCGTCGAGGGCTGGAAGGGAGTCGGTCCTAGAGAAAAGAGCTGGTTGGCAACGGCCCTTGGAGAGAAAATCGCCGTAGAGAAGACATACCATTCCTTTGGAGGAACAACCTTCAAAATTCCAGACCGCATGCCATATTTCTCGACCTTGTTGATGAAAGATTGGAAGTCCCGAAATTGATCCATAGTCTAGGCCTCCCCGTCAGTGACATCATCAAAGCCAGGGACACTGGAAGAATGCAAAACCTACCGGTTTGAACACAGGGATCTTGCCCCCGCCATAATAGTGGTCTGGTTCGATGTCTTCCTCTTCTTCCTCTACCGATGCGGTCTCTGGCGCACCAGTAGCATGAGGATCGAGTTCCAGATCCGACAATTCAGAAGGAACACCATCTGGAACTTCTTTCTTGCCGTTGGCGCTATGAGGGGGAGTGATCGAGGCGGCGGTCGTCGCAGGAACCGCGACAGATTCAAAAAGGGGTTGATCAAGCGCTGCCGCCATCATCTCAAGCACGATGGAAAAGACGGAAAGATAACTGTTCGGATTTCGATATGGGTGCCGTCGTCGGAAGAAGCGACCGCTGATCGACGGCGAAGAAGAGATTCCCAGCGGTCGGGGAAGAAGGCGCTAAGGAATAGATATCTGCTCTTCTGTAGCGATGTTATTATCGGGAAACGGCTTCTTCCGATCGGAATATGTGCTGGGGAGGATCAACTTCAGGAGCAGCCGAAAGGAAAGGGGGACAGATAAGTAGATGGAATGTGTTAAAGGCGGGAGTGATATAATAGTTGATCCGAGCTTTCTCGAAACGAATTGCCGGGTGTATCAAAAAACAATCACTGTCGGACAGTCATAGAAAGGGATAGATCACGGGGAAATGATAAGTAACAAGCAGTTACATAGATAAAGGAGAAGATTGGCAAGTGGATGATGCGATCGATATCACCAGCATCGGGGAAGGTCCAGCAAGCAAAGCAAGCCCCTCCTCCAGTTTGAGGGATTGGGACGAGAAGATTTACCGTATTGCAGGACCAAGAAGCAGCAGATGCTCAGCAACGAGGGCGCTAGTTCGCCAGCAATGCAGAGGCAGGATCTTCTAGTGGGAAAGCGATGGGGACGCTAAAGGCAAGAGGACGCAGAAGGGCAGGGGATGGGCAGGACCAATACCAGCGGCACATCGGACGGTCAAGTGTGGACCCGGCCAGAGCACGATGGTCTGACTATGCGACGCTGTGGTAGGCTGCAGGAAGGGTGGACACCCTTTGAAACAGGTTGAAATGGTTATTGGAAGGAAAGTGCAAGATGACTGGGCGGATGAGCAGCCTGAGCGCCTGAAAAGGACTTTAAGGCACCAAGCTAGCCGATGGCCTGAGCCAGCTTAAGGGAGGTAATTTTTTCCAGCCGCCGAGAGCAGATCATCAAGCACGTACGTCTCCGGTCGTCGGAAATAAACACCCTCAGTTGGAACAAAGAGATAGAAAAAAGAAGAAAAAGTTACCTTCACTTACCAGTATCCAAAGTAGCTGTCGAAGGATGAATGATATGTATCCGAAAATCTAATCGAGAAAGGATTTGACGATACACAAAAATAGCAAAAAAAAAAAAAAAAAAAAAAAAAAAAAAAAAAAAAAAAAAAAAAAAAAATAAAAAAAAAAAAAAAAAAAAAAAAAAAAAAAAAAAAAAAAAAAAAAAAAAAAAAAAAAAAAAAAAAAAAAAAAGGTGAAGTAAAGATAATCAACAGAGATGAACCGTGACGCAAGGATCCATATACAAGAGTTACCGGTCTATGTTAGTTAGTAGGTAAGCTGTCCGAGTGGATGGAACACTTCCACCAGAGCGACGGAATCAGCGGTCGCCAGAGGGATCACGTGCGCCACATGACTTGACCGAAGGAGTAATAGTAATTACGGGAGGAATGGTCAGATACTACACGGGATCCAGACTACACCCGGCGGTAGCCCGCAGCACGGCCGAGAGGCTGTGCAATCAGAAAACAGCCTTGAAACCACCATGATCTCTGTCGACTCAAATCTATCAATCAGTCGCTACGTTGCGAATTTTGGAAACTCGGGTACCGGCGGACCGGCAAGGGAAACTTACCGCTAGAATTAGATACATCGATGAGACACTTAGAAACGCATTAGAAGGCGACTAAAATCAGTTCGTTAAGGGGGTCTGATCGGTTGGTGGAGGATATGATCTCACCGACTGACTCTCTGATTGGAAAGAGGTTAATTAGCCGGTGGTAAAAGCGGCTGGCTTTTTTCTTTTTTTCTTTTGCTTTTTATTTTATTTTATTTTATTATTTTTTTTTTTTTTTCTGGGTCTTTCACTTTTGGCAAGATTGGCTGGATCGATAGGATACGACGGGGTCCCTCGTTCAAAATAAACAATCAGTGGCCTGATACCGATTCTCATGCATAGAAGAAAATATTACTCCGGGAGTACATTCTCCCATGGCATTCAAACTAGATAATCTACTTGATACAGAATCCGATACTACCATGACCGAGTATGTGCCTGAGGCCATCTCAGAGACAACTAACACTCATTGAACTGTCATGCCCTACCGATACAAAACACGCTGTACTCCATACTTACAGGATGTGCGGTGACTTGCAGTTGCAGTAGCCGCATCGACCCCAAGAGGGGAAAGAAAAAGTAAAAACGATAAAAAATTAGAGGTATCATGTACGGGGTACAACACATCAATTCACTCGCCAATACTACCCAAGCCACTAAGCCTATGGAGATCAACAGAACAACTCACAAATGCCCGTTATATTTTCAATTGTCTTTAAATCCCCTATGCTGACAGAGACAGGTTACAAGTGCATACTAGTGCATGCATATATATCTAGTGCATGACTTGCACATGCATATTCGTGGCAGACGTGGAGTGTTTTTCGAAGGGCTGAAGCAATCTCATCGTATTATATATATGTGTGCAAGTCGACATCCCCTCCAGAGCACAACAAACCAAGAAACAACATTAAAAGTGTTCATGGTATACAATTGAATAATAAAAGAACAATCACCCTAACTTGACTCGCATGTTATATACTATTCCACAGGATCGAAGTCATGATGTACATATGTACAGATCAATCGGTGGACAACGCCCTATAAGGTACCGCAATCCAAACGCAAGAAGGGGGGGAAAAAAAATACGGGCTACTTTCAAGCAATCACGAATATGCTATTATGTAAATCCACTGATCTACGGCAATTTCAACTGAAAATTGGGATGGTCGTTTCCGACAGTGGTCGGTTGGGCAGAAAGTCGGTGGCGTGAACACAACGGATGGAAACTCCATGTTCCTCGACGTTTTCGGTATGCGGCAGGCCAGATTCTGGTTGGTTCATTTTCCATCCAGGATTAATTAGTAATAATATTACCTCGCAGAAAGTTTTCTCTCACAGTGCATTCGTGACAGCATTTGAACTGCAAGAAATGACTCAGAGCATAATATGATTTGATTTTGAAGGTACGATATGTACTCAATCACATGATCCGCATCCAACAAAACTACTGAGAACGAGTTTTGAAGAACAAGTAATCGCATTGGTATCTCGCTCTAAATGTGCATATCGTAAATTCTCAACAAGAAACAACCAAACTCCCCAAGGCAGAAAGCATTAGTACTCATTTAGACGTAGTTTCTTGCCAACAAACCGACGTCGTTCGGGTTTCTCATTACGCTCTCGGTCTGTACTCAAGCCTTTGAGTGCATGCAATAGCATTCCGGCGTCGAAGAACCCGTCTGATACGCTGTTAGTGTGTTGTTAAAGATTGATTGAGTCGGGAACTTACATCCGCCCATGCCGTCGTCTTCTATTTCTCCGCTGTCGGTCGTTGGCGTATCGGCACCTCGGCGCACTGCCCCAGGATCTCCCCGGACGAGCCGGCCCCGACGGTGATCCCCTTGGAGCCGCTCGGCGATGATCTCCATTTCCCGGGCCCGACTGGTTCGCGGACTGGCCGTATTACGGTTCGTGGCGCGTAGCAGCTTGCGGATTTCAAACATATACGACTCGAGTGTGTACAAAAACCGAGCGGTCTGGCGGTGCTTGGACGAGGCGCAGAACGAGATGGAGTCATCTTTGATGATATAGCCAATTCCGAAGCCGTCCGCAGACGTTGGGCCGAAACCAAAATGCCGCAGACATGGATTTCCACAGTTTGAGGTTGACAAGATCGTATTGTTGATCTTGTCCCAACCGGGGTCACTGAAGAGTGCTGGGGTGGGTGGCGCCGGGCGAATCGCACGCAAGCCATAGCTGGTCGTGGAGGATACACCATCATCCGATAACGGCGCCTTGGGTGAGTCGATAGTAGAGCCATTCTCGACAGGGCTAGAGTAGCCGTTGGAGCTGCTTATTACACTATTGCCAGAAGAGGAAGAGCCTTCCTCAAAGGACCGCTGCCATAGACAATATAATGCATAGAGGTGTCGATCCTGTCCCTGTCCCTTGGAGCACTCTTTTGTAGTAGCGGTATGCTTTTGAGTTGCCTTCTTCAGAGCCTCCACCTTCTGCTCTGCTGGATTCTCTCCCCAGAAAGTCTGTACAAAATTGGCGCATTCGCTGGTGACGGTCCGTATCGCCTCTGTCCGACCGTGCAAGAAGAACTTGGTCATAGCTGGCTCATAGGTGTTCTCCAGACGGCCATACAGCCCGTAGTACGCAGCTTGGAATGCCATCTGGACGAACGCATCTGGCGAGAACCCCATAGATGTGATGAAATTCTTACCATACCCTTCGAACTCAAGCACACGGAACTCATGCTGCTTGAGAAGGTCGGCGAGATGGGATTCGGCGAATCGCAGGGCAATACTCAGTTCAGGAAGCATGTCCCACTCTAGTTTGCGAGGCGTAGTGCTGACATTGCCAAAACTTCGGGGATCACGCTTGGCCGGGTCGGGGCTGTTACTTGCCCACAGAGTGGGCGCCTGTCCATTGATAGTTTTTGCGAAGCGAAGTATGGTGTCTGTGTAGACGTCACTCGCAAAACGCAGCACCGTATGGCCATCCACGCCGGTATGTTCAAAGTTGATACCGGCACTGCCGTTCTGACACACAATGATCTGGAGCTTGTCATACCACCGGTTGGTACAAGTTCCGACCTGTACACCCTTCACCACTTCACTCGTACCACAAAGCATGTTGGCGCAGAGGTCAGACGTATTGCTCGGCTCAGTATAATCCAGACAGAGAACAAAGAGTGCTGTATCAACTATGTTGAGACATTCTGCGTTGTTTGAGCCCTCATCCTTTGTTAAGATGTCCCGTAGCCCAGACCACACTTTGCGGTTCTCCGTACTGAGGACACCCAAAGCTCCCTTGGCGGCATCTTGGATAGGGGTCTGTTCCGCATCCCCAATGATTACCTGAAGGTTAAGGGCGATGTCCTTCTCAGTCATAATCAGATCATTGTTCTCATCGAGGACATCAAACCAGTAGAACTGGCCCCGACACATGACAACAATGTGCTTGGCGTGAGGGTCCTGACTGATCACGCATCCATTTTCGGTGGGTAGACGTGCTGTTCCGAACAGCCGAGAATATTGATACATGCATAGTGGTGTCCCTCTAACGGTATCCGGCTCGAGTTCTTCGCGCCTCACAGCTCGGACAAAGCTGAGGGCTGATACAACAAGCGATGCTGCCCTGGTGACCTGGTGGTTCCTGGCAGGCGTGGGGTCATCCTCCAGCAAGAAAAATGGATTTAGATTCAAAACGACCGCTGTTAGAGTCAGTATGATGAAGCCCAGATAGTTTCTGTGATAGGGTTTATCTTACGGCTATCGTAGTTTAGGTAAGAATCATACCCTAGGCGGCAGTGTTAGCTCTCATTCAACTCAGCAATGTAATATACCTCCCTCCCTTCACGGATACACTTACAAAATTGTTCAATATAGCTGGTCTTCGAAGACGCATAATTCTTTAACTTCTCTTGAAGAACAGGTCCGTCCGACTTGAGAAAGTCTTGTACAGAAGCCTTGGTCTCTTCTTGTTCCCTCGGCGTCTGTAGTGCAGACAGGGCCTCAATGTATTTCTTGCATGTGCCCTCTAGATCCGGGACAGGGAGTTTCGGGAGAGACTCTTGGTTAGCGAATGTGGACCCTTTCTTCTTCGACGATTCTGACGCAACATTCTGGCCGTTCACGCCGTCCACCGAAGTAGGCTTGATCTTAGTCTCCATGGTAGGCTCAGAGCGAGGGGTGGCCATCGCGTCCAATCGTGGCTTTGGGGCCGTGAAGTGACGAACTGCGACAGACGAATAAGACATCGTGTCAGTAAGTGATATTCGTCCAGAATATGATCAACTAAGAGTAGCGACAAGCGAGGAAGGTAGGAATGGACAGTAGGCGCAAAGCGGTGCGATAGAAATAGTGGCAATCTTGCAGGCAGTATGAGGGCATGGATTCTGGCTAGTAGCGCATGACCAAGCCAATCACGGGATAGTAACTAACAGCAGGCCTCGAGGACAATAAAGGCAGTTTAACAGTAAACGAATCTCAAGCAAACTAAAGATAAGGAAAGGAGCGAGGGGGAACTATAATATAAATAAGGACTATATAGGATATAAGAGTACTCATTCGATAGCCCCGCTGTCCGGACTCCGGAGGAACGACAGGCGTGGGGAGAGTATGTGCTCGGGCGCCGGGCTAAGGGAAACCAGAGCCTATGGACGGAGAAAGGGACGCTTACAAGGTACCAAAAACAGTAATCACAAGAGGAATAGTCAAAGGTCTGCTAGCCGGATAAAACACGGCGGACCGCAGTCGCAGGCGCAAGCGTCGGCAGGCTTGGGGCAAAGGTGGTATCGGAGGAACGGATGAAGAAGCTTAGTCGATATAGTAGCTTCGCGATGCGCCAAGAGATATATAGAACCTGTGGGTCGCAGTCGCACAGACGAGCGAACAATTGCCTAAAAACCACAAAGATGAAATTAACACTGATCGCCAGTTGAAAGCACCTGGTATAATTTTCTTTGACCTAGTGCCTCTGATTAGTTTACCGTAATCTTCCTAGACCGGCTCTGTCGTCATACAAAAACCCCGAGTGGAGTTTGACCAGAGACGCAGGACAGAGGAGCTACTTGGGTCTCTCAAACTAGACACGAAGTTGCGACTGTCGAAAATTGCGTGTACAGCCAATTGACAGGCTAAATTATGACAGTTCCGCGACGGTGACGGTCGGCTAGTACTGGCAAGTGAAGAGTTTGTAGATCGAAAGTGTCAAGTTAATGATCCTTCCGAATTGACGTCGTATCGCCAGAGTTCAATCTGATGTGGCAATCTTCAGCAGCCACCCTAAGGTTAGATAGGCTGCACCACTACCGTCACAGTGGAAATGGACTCTTAGGTGCTGCTGATTTGCAACCCGACTAGACGGGGATTCTCTGCCCGATGACGTTTCGGACGAAGGGAGCTGGCTGGGGAGGTCGAATGCGCGGCCAGCTATACTTCTGGTTGCGGGGAAGATAATCTCCAACGAGCCAGTCACGTGGGGTTCGATTACTTCAGCCAAGCCGTTCATTGGTTCACGACACGACATCTGTCAGTGCCATGGCCGCGCATCGGCGATCAATGGGTTCTACAAGGATAGTCTACATGCCGCGGGAATCGTTCTCGTAGGAAATCTCATCATTTAGTTTTTGGTCATCAAAAATGCTCCGCCAAGACGCTTATATGAACACATGAAAGCACAAACGGAGAAGCGAAAAAAGATGAAGAATCAAATGATTCAAATGTTGCCATTGGTGTACCATGACGGGGCAAAATCAATATTCACAGAGAAGGCAAATCAAAAATCCCACATCGCATGGCCTGCACCTCAGTACCAACCTGATGGCTAGACTCCGATGACGGATACGATCATGAGGTTGGCGAGTTGGGGCAGGCAAGCGCAAGGCGGTCTCGAAGGAAAACCGAAGGAGACAGGAAAAAAGTTCAAATAAAAGCAAGAAGCTGACAATTGCCAGGCGTATCTCCATTGGTGAGTTTCATAGTTTCACATCTCGCGGACGGTCGATACAGGAGAGAATCTGTGCACGATTGATTTGGCCAAGTTCATCTAATCTGGCCACCGAACGGTTCCCGGGTGCATCCCCGACCCCAGCAATTCAATCATTACCCTGGATCGGAATCCTTGCCGCTGCGTGCACAGACTGATCTCCCGTCACAGTCGAGGCGAAAATAACTCTCGAAATCTAAGCGACATACATGGCCTGTCCAAGGGGACGAAGGACATTGTCGGCATACTCGCCGGCATAGTTTCCTACAGTATTGTCAGGATTCCTGGAATTCACCAGCGGGAACCAAGGGTGTCTATTACTTACCGGCCGGACTGTAGTTGCAAACGGTGAAGGGAACCGCCACAGACGAATCAACGTTACCAAGACTGTTGCAGGTCACGGTAGCGCAACCAACGTGGGTGGTACCCTTCCACACAATCTGGGAGAAGTGACCCCAAGCATCGAAGTTGGCCATACTGGGGTTGGCCTCGCCGTACAGGCTCTCGAAGTATCCCATCTCGTTGTTGTACATCAGGTTGGTGATCATCTCTCCAATCTTGTCCGAGGAGACACCATATCCAATGTTCTGGCCATAGCCACCGCCATTAATGGAGCTACAGCAATCGTTAGTACATTCCACACCGAACGAAAAGTCGGGGCAGTCTTACGTATCATGCTGGTAGACGCATCTAGCGGCGAGGGTCTGGGCGCTAGCTTCCAAGGAGCTGTCCCACTCCAGAGAGCTGGCGGAGTGGTTGCTACGGTGAACGTTGTGGTTGTACAAGACGGTTCCCTGGTAACCATTCGTGGGAGTAGCGCCGCTGGCACTGGAGGTGGTGCTAGCCAGGGTGGTTGGCTGGGAGGCTGAAGAGGTCCAGGACGATGTCCACGCCGAGGTCCACGCGGAGGTCCAGGCAGATCCAGGGTCGGCCGCAGCAGCAGTGGTTGTTGGCTGCACCGCGGTGGTGGGCTCCACAGGCGCAGGGGCGGAAGAAGTAGGGAGTTCGACAAAGACTCCGGTCGAGCTCTGTTCCACCGGTGCCGGGGCCGGCTCAGCAGGCTCCACACTTGCGACGGGTTCCTGGACGGGAACATATGTCGAAGAGGAAGTCGTAGGAGCCGGGGCCGCAGGTGCGGTGATCGTCGTGGTCACAGTGACGATGGTCCAGTCCGTAGTGTAGGCCCGCTTCTCGAGAGGGTTGGCCATGGCACCGGCGGCGCAAAGAGCACCCATCAGCAAAGAAGACCGCATGGTGGTTACTGGTTGGAGTTATGGTTGGTTTGCGAGAGGTTTTTTCACAGGTCAACTGCGTTCGATCGAGAAAGTGACTTCTCCGGGAAGCTATCCGACCGAGTAAAGAATGAAATGGATGGAGAAAATGCGTCCAACAACAGGCAGATCGACTGCGATTGGACTGGACGATCAGGTGATGTTGAAAGAAAGGTGATTTGGGTGTATGTACGCCGTTCCGTCGAGGTCAATATAGACAAAAGAGTGACAGCCTTGGGAGACACTTTTTGAAAGAGTGAAAAAAGTGTACCAGAGGCGAGGGAGCTTGGAAATGCGTGAGAGACCAGCAATGGGGGAAAAAAAAGAGAGAGAGTGGCAAAGGACGTGGAGAGAGAAGTGATAATATAGTGGTACACAGTAGCGTGAGACGGCTGTGATATCGTGGATGGGGACCTTAATCACGGAAAGGAGAGTCGAAGGCCCCTCAACGGGCGTGGTCGCTCTTTCCAAGTGGGGCCGTACGATCTGAGATAATTAAACACAAATGAAATGAGCTGGAGAGAGCTTGGCTTTGCAATGGTGATTAAAGGAGAGTTCTAGATGGGGATCGGAGGAATTATGTCTGAGAAAATCTAACCCAGCATCCTTGGAGGTGGGCGGATGTCAAATAATCCCAGTGATCTTGTCTTTAATCTTTTATCCTTTTTATCTTTTTTCCTTTTTGATCTCTTTTGCACAAAGAAGATCGGTAACGAACCATTAGAGTTTTAGATTTTCATGGACATGAAATTGAGGAAAGCGACGGGGCTTTTCTTTCATCCCCTGATTCTCCTCCCAACCACCAAGTCAGTTCGTACATACCGGAGATAGTCTGGAACAGTCTGCCGGCCCATCAACCACTACGAAATACATTCCTGTCGACCTCCTGAAAGAATCCCCCAGCCATGGAAAGGATGTAACCTTACCGATCCATTATGGAATGATTCGGTGATGGCTTGATCATAGTGTCTCTCTGGTAATCTAATAAGATTCTCTGAAGATATTAAAACGAGATGACGGTGAAATTCCCCGTACGCAAGATACAATTTGTTCTGTACCCCTGGCACACCCTAACCCCAGTCCGGCCAATCAACATGCCGACCAGGTCAGGTCCCATGTACTATTGGCTCAATGACGGTGGAGATTGCAGGTCCTCGACCCCTGCAACCTTGGAGCAGGCCCCCACCACTAGTCGGAAAAAGGAAGAAGAGAAGAAAAAACAAAAGAAAAAAAAGAGTGGACAATCAACCCAAAGCCATGGAAATCATCCAACTCTCATTTTCTGGGCAGCATGCAGTTGACCTTGAGAGATCCCATTGTTCGACGGTCAATGGCATTCAGAAACACAATGAGTTGAATGAGGACCCCACATACTATTTGCTGAAGGAATGGAAATACAAACTGGTATAAGACCGGATATGTTATTTTTATTGATTTTTTATATAATAATAATAAGATGACAAAATAATATGACAAGAAAATAAACCGTTTCAGAATTGGTGCAAACCCGTGAAACGCCGTTGTCTGACCAATCCGAGACGCCACCCACGAGGAACGGGCAAAAAGATTAATGAACGGACCACCCAACCAGGGGTAATTCTACGATTAACCACCAACGACTTGGCAACTCGGCAACCTCCTTGGAGGCCATCTGCCACTCGCTAATGTTTCATCTTCCGCCTCCTCGGAGATTGGCCCCATCAACCATGGATATTAACTGTCCATTGACGACTCCAGCTGACGTTCTGTACCATAATCCATACTACCACAGTCCACTCAGTCCACCCAGTCCACTCAGTCTCACCGGCTTTTCCTTGTCCTCGCTGTCTCGAGCAGTCCAGAACGCCTTGGACTTTCTAGCCGAACGGATCACAAGTACCGTTGCCGAGTCGAGCCTGGCGAATTGAGTAATTTAAACAACCGCGGCGTCTTGGCTGATCTGTCATGATCTGTCAAAAGTGGTCGGTCTCCCGAGGTGTGAACTTATTCCTTAGCGTATTGGGAACTTTATACGATTCCTTCTAAATCGCATTGTCGGCATTCCACGTGGAAGGAGTACTGGGATGCTGAGAGACCATGTGCACCATCCACTGTACCTTGGTATGGATGTACATACCGGCTCCATGCATACCGTACAAACGACCCTTGCACAGAAGACCACGTAAACGCCCGTGTAACCATGGACGATTAAATATAGATCTTCTCGCATCCGACCTGGGTTGATGGTGGCCAACTAAACGGGAAAGTGTCTACGAGTCGTACTACAAGCCCTAACGCCGTTGGACTTAGCTGGCGCCTCCACGCAGGGTTCTGGGGTCAAGGACAACGGTAGGCCAGGGTACTAATCACATCTTGTTTCACATCTATCAATCTTTGTTTCCATTCTGTTCTTCATTTGGGAATCCTTGACGTCACAATGCCACTCTCACACGAGCTGTACGGAGTAGCTTGACAATGAGCCTCAGCGTGGCGGTATGAACGGAGGATTCTAACTAGCTTGAAGATAGGGCATGACGGAACATGTTTAAAAATAAACCCAAGGCGACCTTGTCTTACGAAGTATGGATACAAAAGGAAGCATGAAGACGGTCCAACAAAGGATCAGGGGTGAGCCAGTTGATAGATCAATTTTATCTACTGTACAGAAATTCTTGATCGGACGGTCTCGATCAACCCAGCTCCTATTCTGTAATATCGCCTTGGCTTGCTTTCTAAGTCGATCACCTAGTCCAGTGTGGTCTCGTGATCTCCCCCAGGTAGCAAACAGACAATTGTGGCCATCATCTCCTGCGAGAAAAACGTACGGCAGTCCGAGTTGTGACTATTCTACGCTCCTACTATCGTCATAAATACTGTGATCCTTCAGCATGCGTTGCATTCAATGAAAGAGTAGTATAGTATGTTTTATTGCTGAAACCGAACCTGGTTTGGTTTAGCAAGTCATCCCTTAAACAATGAGTTGGAATGCTACTCTGGCTATTTTTGAGGAGTCCAAACAAAAGGCCCATTTGTACAACTCGGGATAAATCCTGGTACCTCCAACTGAGGCACACCAAGGACTGTCCTGACGACGACCGTTATCCAGACCAAGCTCAGACCGATGCTACTGTATCCGAGAAGATCAGCTCTAATGAGATCAAACTTTACTCTGCACGCAACCCTAACCAGCAATCCAGTTGTATTAACATCATATTCAGTACCAGGGCAACTACCGCGGACATCTTCTCCGCCTTCTCTCACAATTACCCTCGCCCTCACCTGCCAGGTGAAGGTCCCGGTTCACCGCCGATGCGGCTGTAGGACTTGGATTTCAATTGGTGCTTGAGTAGTAGGGATACTTATTGTCGGGGCTGGTTAAGTTTATACATGTCAGTACTCGTACAGCATTTGGGTGGGCATTAACGCAGGTATGTCAACTATTAGATATGACATTGATCTGTGCTTGACGTAACCAACTACACAGAATCAAACAAGCTAGCTTTGATATTTCGGTACCATGACTCTCTAGTGCTCTGACAAATCTTGCAAAACCGACCCTCACTCAAAGTGTGGAACGGTATTAAGGTTCCACCATTAATTATCTGCAGGCTCGCCGGCAATATCTCCTAAACCGGAAACTCGATATGCAATAGGGTCTTGGTGCAAGCAGTCATGTTGTCGAAATCTTTTCCATCCAATTTCCTTGGTACAGGGTTTGTCTCCCTATGGCCAAGTCATAGAGTGGAGACATCACCATGAGCCTGACGGGCGAAAACATTAAACGTGTCTTATTGGATGCAAGAAGGGCGGATGTATGCGAGGGAATCATGACACCAAGGCAGGATACGCATGGGCTCGATACTTGTATGAAAGTTCATAGCGGAGCACATCCAGACAACCATACTCAGTGATAGATATTGCTACATTCTGAACGATAAGTGCAAATTCTAAGTACTACTAGTAGTGAGACAAGAATGTGTTCACATTTATATAGAGGACATATGCCATGTAAGACAAATAACCTCCCAATAGCTTCAAATGTGGTTACTCAACTCCTCCAAATGAGAAACAAAATATTTTCTACCCTTAAGAGGCAACCAATCCACTCATCTGGCACTATTCCACGCCTACCGTCTAAATTCCTCTTCACCAGCGTAGTATCGGTCGTCGTTATGATATCGGATGTGGTACCTCTCACATTCTCTGTGTTCAGCAACTGCACTACGGAGTACACCCGATGCTAACAACCCTTCCGACTCAATTTTCACCTTCATTTTGCAACTAATATTCTACCGAATTCGCTGAATATGTTAATATACTAGAATTGTTTCTACCCAATCCGTAGAGTCAGTCTATTAGATCCTCCATGTCTACTTCATCAGCCTACTTTTTCTACCAACTCTATCATTCCACTAAAGCTACCCCTATCAACCTACTAACAAACAAGGATTGCCAATACTTATAATTAAAAAGATCAATCCTTAAAATATTCATTATAATCTACACTAAACAAGCAAACACAAGATAGAGATCCGTACGCACAAGTACAGATCAGTGCATCCCCCCAACAACCAAGATATATAGCAAACACACCACCAAACACCACCCATTCAACCACATACAAGCACAACCATCATATACACACACACGCGGGCAAATACTCACTCCCAGAACCCTACTCCACAGAAGCTATCTGACCCCGAATACGCGACCGATCCAGGCGCCTAAAATGCCTCATCTACCTGTATACTGTGTTTCAGCCCCGAGACCCACATTGCAGCCTTAACCCCATAATATAAGACAAGATGATTAATTGGGGCAGTCTACACACGGGATCGATATCGTCAGATATATCAGATGCTGAGATAAGTGGCGAGGCGATCGGCGAGGGGTAATTACCGTGCTTAATTTATGTGAAACAAGGTGTTGTCGGCCTGGGTTTTCTGCGATCTTCGATCTATGTCTGATCGCGTGCTGGGCTTATTGTGTATCTACTACCGGGTTTATTTGGGATTTACTATTTGGAGTCGGAGGTGGTTCTGTGTATGTTCTTGTTTGGGTATGATTGTGTAGCTCTGGTTATTTGTTTAGTGTGAAGATTTTGTGAGTGTGCTTTATACCGGTGTTGATGAATGTAAGGCATGTGTTTGTTCCTTGTTTCCCCATCATATTTCTGGAAAAGATAATACGTGTTTTTTGTATGTGGAAGTATATTCGTTGCTAATTTCCTATGTAATGGTACTGCGCGTCTGAGTATAGCCATCCTGTCCAGACTCGAAAAAACAGACAATGACCCAATTGCTAATGCAGAAAGCCTCCGAATTCATAAACTTGAAGAACATAGATAGCCCCTGTACGGAAAGTAATGAGAAAGGTCGGTCGCAAAAGCAAAACCTGCAGAATCATACATCCACCATCTTGCAACTACCCCCTTCACATACAAGTAAATAGTTTTTCACTGGCTCACTCGGCTTCAGATCTTTGTAGAGCTTATTCCGAGTCCGCAACCAGAATGACTGATTACCTACGAAGTCTCCCAAGTGGGAAGGGCGGATGTCAATGAGGGAAACGGTGGTCGTTGAGGTTGATATCGCCTGACCGGCTTTTGCCCGAAGTCTCTGTACAATGAGGTCCCGCACGGATGTTGGCTCGTCGGACTTGCTGTTGAGACAGCCTGACGACCCGGACCCGGTCAGGGGAAGAAGTGTTGTAGAGAGAACGCCTGTGAAGTTTCGCGAGCCAGCTTCCAGTCCGGCAATTGCATCAAGCAGTCCCACATAGAGGAAGGGGTGCTGCAGGATCTCGACTGCGAAAGAATGGCATGTTTGACGACAGAGCAGCCGGTAGTCTTCGTCCTCGAGCAGGTTGGCGAGTCGCAACAGATTGCGCGCAATGGTTCCGTTAACTGATGGAGTGGCCGACTCGGTTCCGGTCTTTAAGCGAAGCAGAGGACCCGGCATGTCTGATGTCATGTTGGACGGTGTACTGTAGTAACCTGCCGGAGTCGATCCCACATATGCAAGGAAATTCTCGTTCAAATATTCTGGTAGTATTGTCAGTATCTATAAGATGGGGGTCTGACAGAACACCTACTCTGAAGCTGTTCTGCAAATTGCAGATAGCTGTCATCAAATGTTGCCTCATACATATCCAACAAGCCGCTGATTAAATAAGCGTAGTCGTCAGCAAAGCCTGGAGTATCGCCTCGGCCACCATCGCGATAAATACGCCACAGTTGCCCGGTTGCTTTATCATAAAGATCATTTTTGATAAAGCTAATTGCTTTTGCTGCTGCCTCCCTGCACTGCTCTGCCTTGGAGCTTTCAATGTGCTCAAACAGAGAACTGCATTTGGCGAGTGCCCCAATGGCTAGCCCGTTCCAGGCGACAATGATCTTGTCGTCCAGATCAGGGCGGACTCGTGTTCGTTCCCGATAATCGTGCAGTTTCTGCTTCGCCGAACGAATGATTCTTACCACTTCTTCTTCCCCTAACCCAAATTCTCTTGCCAGTTTGCTCGGTGTTACCTTTACGGAAAGCACGTTCTGGTTCATAAATTCGTCGTGTGGATCGTTCTCGGGGGAGATATTGCCGTCCGGATGAACACCCCAGTGACGAGCACAAACCCCAGCATCCCGTTGACCGAGCACTTGTGTCAGTTCCTTCAGTGTCCAGACATAGTATGCTCCCTCGCGTTTCTCCGTGTCGTTCGGTGACGGCAGGCTATCCGCGTCTTCCGAAGAGTGAAAAGCACCAGTGGATGACTGAATAGGAGCGGTGGTCAGATATGTGGCCAAATCATACACTGCACCTAGCAGCTCAGGGTTGTGAGTTATCTTGAATGCATCCACATATACATCCAGGAGTTGTGCCTGATCATAAAGCATCTTTTCAAAATGAGGGAGGCTCCAATCAGCAGTGACACTGTATCTTGCGAAGCCATGTCCAATATGATCACGGATACCCCCACGTGCCATACTAATGAGGGTATGCACTGCCATGGCAGTCGCTTTTTCGCATTCTTCTTGACCAACAACATCCGATACCGCATTGGGGTACGCCCCAAGTCGGAGCAGAAAGCTGAGGTTGGCGGGGGTAGGGAACTTAGGTGTGCTAGAAAAACCTCCATGTACAGAATCGTAGCGAGACACAAAATGTTGGTACGCCTCCTCCAGAAGTTCAATGTCCAGATCCTCATCTGCTTCCTTGTCTCCTTGGTACGAATGTGTTCCTTCCTCGGCGAATTCCCTGAGTTGCTTTGTGATCTCCTTCGCACTATCAAGACACCGTTGCTGTTGGGTCTGCCAAACGTCCCGGAGCTTTTCCAGAATATCTACAAAGCTGAGAGTCTCATTACCTAGTAGCGTCGTCGAATTGGGTCCCGGCCAGTAGGTACCGCCAAAGACCGGTTCTAGATCCGGAGTCAAGAATACGTTCAACGGCCAGCCACCAGAGCCAGTGGTAGCTTGCACATAGTTCATGTAGATATCGTCAACATCCGGTCGCTCCTCGCGGTCCACCTTGATTGGGATAAAAGATTCATTCAAGATGGAAGCCACCTCCGGTGACATGAAGGATTCCTTTTCCATGACATGGCACCAGTGGCAAGCCGAGTAACCGATACTAAGAAACACCAGTCGGTTATAGCGCCTGGCGAGGTTGATCGCTTCTGCGTCCCACAGTTGCCAGGCGACTGGGTTATTCATGTGGGCTCTGACATACGGTGACCGGCTGTCGCGTAGCCGGTTGACTAGCTTAGGTCCCGCATCGGTCGCGCCGTGATGAGGATGCGCATGCAAGCCTGATGGGGCCGCCATCTTGCGCCAATATGATCTCCGCGGGAAAGTGAACGACTGCTGGGGAGTAGTAGTACACCGCCTGCTGTAGCGTAAAGACAACCCGGTCCAGCCGCGCGTCTGAGGGGCAGCGGGAGCGACTAAGTTCCAGCGAATATTTGTAGAGTACACAGCCCGGAGGCTAGTCTAGGGGTGATTGAGACTCTGTAGACACACGTGGACGGCAGGGTAACAAAGGAAGGAGGGGAAATAAGAAAGGAACAAGACACGGAGAGAGTACGAGAGATGCCCGTCGATAGGCTGACCCGCATCCGGGAGATCGTCGGCCGTCCTGCGTCATCCATGCATCAAATCGCGCACGTGACTGGGGTAGATTAGTCATCGCTATCAAACAGCAGACAATGCAAACAAACAAACAAATCAATGTATCTACTGAGAGAAAGTATAGGTTACCTGGCATGGATGGTCTGAGATCTCGATGGACGTTTTCGCCCCAGATATCATCTAGAACTTCTATTGTGCTTGATGTCCACCGTGGATGACTATGCTGTCAACCGCCAACATTGGAGAGATCGGGACCCCCGGGCCGTGGGTGCAAGGTGGCCGTGCAAGGATACGCTTTGTGATTTTTCATGATCTTTGCTGATGGCCTTCGAATGCTTTCAAAAGGATTTCCCACCAAGAAACTGAGCGTTTGCAAAATATCACGTCTATATCATACAAGGTCGATGATAGTTGTCGGCGCGAGGCTCAGATTATAATATACTCTTCTTTTGGACCGCGAGATTGCCGGCTTTCCGATGATATACCCTCGACTGCTCGAGAATACATCTCGGCTTGGATCATTTGTGTGCCCAATGGCATTCAGGAATATGAATGATATGTACTTGGTGGTGAGACGAACAATTTGGTTCGAGACTTCGATATTGCCCAACAGATTGTCAACGCGGCTTACACTATTCTTCTGATCATTGAAAGATCTATCGAACATGATGACTTCGACATGTCTGATCATATCCTTAGGACACTGGGCTATTTCCTCCGGTGTTGGGGATATGATGTCACTACGGTGATGCCGGATCTCTGGCTTAAAGCCTAGGTGGCTTAGCAGAAAGGAGGGGTAACAACAAGAAAATCCCAAGCGAGGTTACTGGTCTCACGTTACCTTGGTAGCAGTGTCTTTTCAAATTCAGCCATTCTTCTTTCTTGTTTCCTCTTAACTCCACACTCCCCCTATCAATATCTCCACCCGTCGTCATGGAAGCGCTTGTGGCCCAGGCCATCAGGGACACCACGACCCTTCGGAAGACGTCGGTGCCCTGGACTTTGGGCGAGCCTTACACCCAGGCTTACTATGGCTTTGACCCCACAACATCCACCTGGGTCTCCAAGTCGCCATCAACCAGCAATGATAATGATAGTCTAGCCATCGCCACTATTGCGCTCTATTCATGGAATATTGACTTTATGCTTCCCTTCGCCGCAGCCCGCATGCGACCAGCGCTGGCACATCTTCACCAACTCACACGCCTTCTCCCTCCAAATACTGCCCCTGTTATCTTTCTCCAAGAATGCACCCGTTCTGACTTGGAAACCATTGCTGCGACTCCGTGGGTGCAAGACCATTTCCATCTGACCGATATTGACACCGCCAACTGGGCCACCACGCAGTATGGCACTACCATCCTTGTCAGCAGGCAGTTGCCGATTACGTCTGTCTTTCGTGTCCACTACTCCCACACGCGCATGGATCGCGATGCCCTTTTCGTCGACCTCTCCATTGGGCTTGAGGAGAAGCGAATCCGCCTCTGCAACACGCACCTAGAGTCCTTGGCCCTTGAGCCTCCGTACCGCCCACCACAGATGCAGCTAGTTGCTCAGTATATGCACCATGATGTGGTGGATGCTGCGCTCGCCGCCGGTGACTTTAACGCAATCCAGCCGTTTGATCGCACCTTGCATGTGGACAACCATCTCAAGGACGCATTCCTAGAACTCGGCGGAGAGGAGGACACCGAGGAAGGATATACATGGGGCCAACAAGCAGCAACTAAACAGCGGGCGCAGTTCGGGTGTTCCAGAATGGACAAGGTCTATTTCCGGGGGTCGGTCAAATTACTGAAGTTTGAGCGATTTGGAGAAGATATCCTGGCAGAGGGAGACGAAGAAAGGAGGCAGATCGTAAATCTGGGATTCGAGAAGCCCTGGGTTACGGATCACCTGGGGGTTATGGCGGTAGTGGATGCTCAACTCAACACAAAGGGGCAGCTTTGAGGGGACATAGGAGGATAATTTGACCATGTCATTTGGCACTGGTTGTGAGTACGTTTCTCTGCTCTCGGCAGAGTCGATAAACCTCTACGTGATCTGCTGTATTCTATTGAATGTTTCCATGGCATTACTTAGTTTAGGTATGTTCCCTACAACAAACAATCCTCTTCAAGGTGTAATACTGAACGTTGACTGTATGTAATGGGGTAGTAAACGGCATGTCTTTTACCATTACGTTTGCAGGACAACATAGTACTGCAGTGGATAGTAATAGATTCAATAAGATCATTTTTCTTTTCGTAAACTCTCGAACCGAAAATAAACCGTCGTAGCAATCTCAATTCCTTGGCTTGCAAGGCTACCGGGGGTCTTCTGTTTCCAAAATGAAAAAAGAAACATGCATAATCTAATAGTGCAAAGCAATGTGGACCTTTTAATCCCACGCCGCCCATTCTAAGCATGTAGAGTGAAACTGTGAGCCACACCGGGTCCCCAAGTATGGCTAAAGCCAAGCTAGGTATGTATACTGACGCCTAAATCTCACTGCAGATGTCGGAGTTTTGTTTGTTGAGGAAAGCTATTTATTACGGCGTCTTTACATCTCGCAATTTAATAGGCAGTAGACACGTATAAGGAAAGCTATAAGCTTGAAGTTGATTTGATAATTATATTCGTTCGACCTTCAACTTGACAGGAACAGATGGTTTGCGGGGGCTATGCAACTTGCGGTCTGGCATCGGCGGCTCAGCGACGGTGTCGCCTTGGTCATTGCATAGTGTGAACTGGAACATAGAAACAAACCTGCTTATAAGAATCGTCACGGTGAGCTTGGCAAGCTGAGACAAGTGGCATTAGTTGGATTATCACAATATCGGTAGACTGTAATTTTACTTACTCTCATACCCACTAGGTTATGCCGCATCACATTAGCTGTTGATCCTGTTCGTTTACAATAGATGAAATTCCAGCTTACCACATGGATGTCGGCCAGCTCCCCAGCCAAGATAACTGAGTGGAATATCGTTGCTTTGAGACCCATTTGGGAGATACCTACCGGGGTCCCACCGGTTTGGATTAGGGTAAATATCTGGGTTGAAATGGACTTCGTCAACGAGATAAAACTGTCTAGCATGTCAGGATTTGCGTTCGCGTGAAGCACAGGCCTCAGGATAATCAATACGAACAAGATAGGCATCTTTCGGTATAACCTCTCCAGTACTCCCAATCGGCACACTTTTGCCGCTAATATTTCTGCGGAATGTTGATCCAGCCAGATGAAGCCTGATACACTCGCGCAAACATAGTTGTATCAGAGGAAACTCAGACTCCCACACGTCGATGCTCAGGCGGCGGAAAGTTTCCTGAGGTGTCTCGTCTGGAGCTCCATGCCTTTTTAGTACAGAGTCGACCTCAGTACGCACGAGATTGAGCCAGTGTGGATTTGTGGCTAGGTAGACCAGCAGCCAGGCAGCACAGATTGGAGTATTGACTTGACTTGCGAACAACGTACCAAGTACAAACTGATAAAGATCTGTCTGTTAGCATTTGAGGAAAATCTATTTGATCAGACTGGGCCATCATAGAGCTTGACTTATGATTGACCCATGGGTGTTGGATCCACTGACGCCAATAATCTCTTTAATGGGGGTTCCGCTTTTCGCGAGCGATTGTGACACATCGTCAATGTTTTGGTCACTGTCTTCTCCCACTTGAAGAAGTCGTTTGAAGGTTTGATATAGTTGTATGCCTGCACCGAGTCGTCGAAGAAAAGCTGGGGTGGGCAGCCATGGGAAGATGATGCGCGATGGAGAAGTCCCATCTTCGATCCGTTCGAATAACTTGAGGGTCGTGCTACAGAGCTCCTCTGAGTCGGCTATCTTGTTGAAACCGATGACTCGCATCGTCGACTGGTACACAATGTAGCCGATCTCGTCAAAGATGTCAATAATGCCAGTGTGAGTATTGGGGTCTGTCGCATTCTTGAAATTAGTGTTGATGTCGTTAACTATGCGCGGGAGATTTGCCACGAGGTTTTCCTTTGACATCATGCTGGCAAGAGTATTACGAAACCATTGGGACGAATGAAGGGCTTCATCAGGAGGACGGGGCGAGGCCTCGAAAGATGGAGTTGTAGCTAAGAGAAGTGTGTAGCTTTGCTAAAGTAAGCCGATATCAACTTCCTGAGGACAGCTGCGCCCAAAGCTACTAACCCTTGGCTCAAGTTCATTGCTTTGCTCTGAAAGAAAACCTTGCGGGCTTCGAGACCCGAAATCCCAACAATCTGATGTTTGCCAAAGTAAAAGCTGAAGTTGCCCGTTTTAGACAAAGAAATGCCATCGAAGTACATGCTGTACCGGTCTGAAAAGAACCGTAGCACGCCGAGAATAGGATAGCCCTCTGCGAGTGGCCGTGGGGCTTCATCAGGAAAGGGTGTCTGTCTGTTAAACTGAAGGAAGAGGACGCAAAGGCCACCGAGTAACGGCAGAAGGATAACAATAGCCCAGAGTCCACTCTGGAGTGCCATTGAAAGATCCAGCGACATGATCTGAGTGTCTCTCATGATGTTTATTCGTGACCCAAATGGCATGAGAGCATTCGATAAATGGTGCGGTGTACATCAGTATTCGAAATCATTTATCCCTCTCGTTCCCTTGGCAGTAACCATTCTTTTCCACTGATCACACTTACCTCTTCAGAGGTTATATGATAGGTCAGATCAGTCCAAGTAACAAACGACGCGATTCCAAGATTCTCTCTCAAAAGGTGACGAATTTGAGGCTCGCAAGCTTATAATCCTTCATATCAGTATGAACCTGGGAATTTCTATGCGTCCTCCCTGGTCGGCCGGGTTTACAGATCTATGTAGATCGATTTGGGCCTGCGGGGAAAACAACTTAAAGGTCTCCAGGTAACTAATAGTTAGAGGTGAACACGTAATAAGCAAGACCGCTAAAGGTACTAGTAAGGACCGCAGCTCGGAGATGTTCGGATGCACAATTCTGCCGCAATAACGTATCTCGGTCGTGGCGGTCGGCATGTAAGAGGTCAGACCGCTAAGGTAGCTAAGGTTAACTGGACTCTACGCAAGGGCTTTTATCCGACGATCAAATCCTGCTTTCCCTTTCCCGATGCAGCCACAAAATTCCATTTCACCCCTTTGAATTCCTCCCTCTCTTGAATAGTCACGGAATATTGATCCGCCGGTGGGCTCAATGATGCAGCCATGGCCTTCACATTGGTGGTGGGCTGTTTCCAAGTGCCCTCAGGAGGATGGATGTCAAACTGCATGATCAACATCGCCATGAGAGCCATGATCTCACCTGCAGCTAAGTGACGACCAGCGCACATATTTGGGGATATACCAAATGACATAAATGCCGATGCTTTGTTCTTCTTTGGAGTTCCTGTTAAGAATCGTTGAGGATTGAACTCATTCGCATCCAGCCCCCATGTAGATTTACTTTTATTGATCACTGCGGCTGGAATCACAAGTACAGAGCCAGCGTTGATCAGCCATGATTCATCTAGGATGGTTTCCGTGTGAACCACTCGTAACTGAGCCGAATTTGATCGAACCCGAAGTGTCTCTTGAAATGATGCAAGCAGCAGTGGACAGTTGTCTTGAACTGCTGCCAAATCGACCGTATGGACACCGTCGCAGTCGACAGACAATGACCTCTGTTGTATCTGCTCTCTGAGTTCTTTGAGTAGATCCGGACGGGAAAAAATGTCAAAGATGACCCAGAAGCAGGTAGGAACCGTATTAGAGAGAATCCCAAGACCCATCACGATTTCAAGACGAGCAATATCCGCCAACGCTGCTCCAGCATCGTGTTGCGTTTTCCATCTCGTGTACACCATCTGTGACGCTTCTAAGTGACCGCCTGCATCGAAATACTCGATGAAAGCGTTGGCAAGATACTCTCGCCCCGTCCAAGCTTTTCGTGCGAACAGCCAAGGTGCGAAATCCATCATAAGGGAATTCAAACTTTTCTCAATTTCCCTATACGTTATCTGATCAGTGATTAATGCGCCAAACTGGATCAGGATGGCTTTCGAATTACCAGTAGGCTTTGCGGGCAATGGCACGACGGTAGGGGTTTAGTGATCCGTAAATCGCCTCCGTCGTGGCGATTGTGAGTGTGAGACTACACCATTGAAAGAGATCAAATCCGCCACGATGATCTTTTAAATCTTGGACGCTCCTTTGCAGACAGGGGATAATCGTCTTGTTCATTTGGTCCAAACTTTCACCCATGAGAGTGTGACGCATAGTAGCTGTTGTTTGATGCCCAAGCCCTTGACCTTGGGATGATTTTTCACGAATCAGTTGTAGACCAGGCCCCTTGATGCCCCCAACACACTTTGCAGTGCGAGTTATCAAGGGGTCAAAAGACATGGTCCGATAACTGCGCTGAACCGCGGAGACTAGCCCCGGTGACTTGATGATATACACCTTTTGGGACAGGATTCTTATGCTGAAGATGGGTGCCGTTGTTTTCGCACTGTACGTATCAGCGCACAGAACGGCATTATCATACCTAGCAACTTTACCTCTGCAGTGGAAAATAGCCAAGTCCATAGTAGGCGAATGCGACCAGATGGCCGATCACGGGGACTGCACTTGAGATCAAAGGTGGCTCGAGATAATTTCTTGGCCTCTGAGTTTTCGGTCGCAGAAGGAGAGCTAGTAAAATGATTACAATAGCTAATACGGCGACCGGCGCCTTATCCAACATGCTCATGGTGTCTGAATCCTGTGGATATGGAGGTCTCTGGGATGATTGTGCTTAAAACTAACTTTCGAAGAGACCGTAAATCGGGGTCCGATTCTAAGCATCCGAACTCCTAATAGAAGTGACTTAGTGTATGCAAAAATGATTTTCAATCTTTGGTACCTTTTTCTTTTTCGCGTGTACAAGCTTATTGGAAATGGCCAGTTTTTAATGCTTTTAACTCAACCAATTCAGTCCTGACTGAAAGTTTAAAATCCGTACTATAGAAAGTATAAACTATCCACAGTAAAGGACTGGCTATTTTTCGAAGTTTTACGCGTAAAAAAAATCAAACACTATGCCAAGAACTGCACGATACATAGAGAACATCTGATCTGTCGAACCTTAGAAAGACCACGCTTACAATTGGTGTTGAATGATGTGCATTGCAATCAGGTAAGGGGAAGCTCGCTTACCGATGCTAAAACTACTGCCAGTCCAAGGTAGCAAGCCCAGTCCAGTACGTATATTCAATAATTAAAAAGTGCGAACAAGTTGAGCAGGTAAAATTACGGTACAATATAGCTATCAGACAACTTATAGGATTGATCACGAAGAACTACATTAAGTCTGTGAATGGTACCTTGTTACCCTCTCATATACCATTTCTGGCACTCTACTTGGTTTGTGGGTGTCTGTTAGTGCCCAGTATACAACACAATAAGTATGTTCATGTTTCCTAGATGGTAGTTAATCAGTGTTACTGTGTGAATACTGAGAAGTCTTGTTAATATTTAGGTTTCTCAATAATTGTTGTTATAAGACGCTACGAACCCTAATGTGGATATGTTTGAAAGCTAGTGTTCCACTGATATTTTACTCGATGTGGTGTCTTCACCGCTTGTCATTATTGTAGCCAATATAGTATCGGGCCACTGGGCCTTGATATGTAGGCACATATGATAGATCTCCTTTTGCCAAAGTCGTACAGCTTGTGCTAGTAATTCTGCGCTTGACAATAGGGAGTTGAGTGGACTTGATCGGAATTAACATCCAATTCCACAGTCATCACAACATCCGTGAGCAACTCCATATGTTCCGTCACGGCACAATTTCTGTTAAGACCCGTCTTGAGTCAGTCCGCTTTTGAAAAGTCGTTTTCAGGTAATAGGTACTAGCTTACCCCAAATTCTCCAGCGCATCCATCCTATTCAAATCTCTTGTCAGCTTAGGATTCCCACACGGAGAAGAACAGGGCTACTTATAGTCTATCCATTACCATTATGGAAAAAGATTTACGGTGTGTCTCGATGTTGAAAATCGTATGATCAACAAACTATCCCATTCTCCTAAGCAAGGAGCATGTTCTACTAGAAGATCAGGACAATTCCACTCTATTGAAGCTGGAGTGCTGCACAATACCTATCCCAAAGATACATACAAACCGTACTATTCATATGCTACTAATATTCTACTAGATATAATATCTTCACCGCTTATCATTATTGTAGCTAATATATTATCTGCATACAAGTGTGTTAGAGCTGCTATCTGAGGGCAGGGGTATTTCGGCAATAAATGAAAACATAGACAGTAGATTACGGGTAGAATAGTCTAGCGCTTTTAGTTGTTGCAGGACACGGCAAACGCATTTTATATGACGTATGAAAATAGGGTAACGGCCGCCAGTTTCAAGGCTATTTTGCTTGTCCATGATGTATCGAGAGGCTTTTACAGTGAGTAGTGCTGCATTTCGCTAGAATTGTACGACTTTGCGTCTCCTAAGGGTTGTTGATGGTAAATATCTTGGTAGGAAAATGCTCTTCATCTTTCTTAGTTGCTATGGAGCTGGCTGGGCCGCAGATCTCATGGTCACTGACAAATAAATAGAGGCTGAATCAGAAATCTACGAATCTAAAGATTACCGAGCCCAGTCCGAGTGATCTCTGATTCACTGCATCAGATCTCACTTACTAGCGTCCGAGATATGGATCGCCCCACATGCAATAGGACACTTGATTTGGAAATCACCCTCAGAATTGAACTGCAACCAGAGTGCATCATCATACTATGTGTGCAAGCTAGTGGCCAGTCCCATGGAAACATATCAAGGAGACTGGCCCCTAAATTGACCCGACAGGAGGCTTAGGCAAACCCTTGCTGGTGTTGGAGAAAAACTCCAGCAACACTCGGCTCTGTTCATGTACTTTTTGACACCTTTTATTAATTACCTGCGTACACTTCACGAGTGCTCCCAGGAAGAAATTTGCCAAGGTGTTTGGTAAAAGCCTCGTGGTACCCATCAAAGTCCCCAGAAATGCAGAAGTGATCGTGCGCCTCCACCTCTAGTCCTTGACTCCTTGCAGATCGGGCCCTGTCTCGGAGGGGACCATGCTAGACGGTCCATGCATAGCCCACTTACGCCACAGCATGAGATCTGCAAGATACATGACTTTCTCCGTAATGCATGCAGCATTATGTATAGTGACATTCTCACCGTATTTCACTGTTTTCAGGCTGCCTCAAGCTGAACAATTCTGATGCCAGATCAGGTTAAGATCTCCTGGTAGATTTCTCGAATACTACGCACGCCGACTTTTTGTCAGTACATGACCCAATCTGGTATCAGAATAGGACCTAGATTCTTCAGCTTGATTGAGTCTTCGAAGACTAAATGGCGGTGAAAAAGCAATGTAATGTATTGTTATGAAGAAAAGGCGGAATGTCGGACCAATGCGACCCTAGCTTAGGAGACACACATCCTATCCCTTACTTGGCTCAGCCGTAGTATTCATAATATTAATATTCTTGGTATATATATGGACCCTCTGCTGTATAATAATTCTATCAACAAAATCTCAGTCTCCGGCCTTTTCCCAAATTCGTCTTTTAAACTATCTTTTACCCTTGTGACAGCTCGAACGAAGTCTTTCGGCAATATGAAGCTTCTTGCTATCCTTTCTACAGTTATGTTTACTGCTGTTGCAATAGCAGGACCCATACAATTTGATGGTGAAATTGAAAAAAGACAAGTAAGGATATAAGCTTGTTCTTGCTTCAGAGATAATATATGGGTCAAGGCTGATAGATGGATACTGATAGGATGTACGTTTTTAATTCCTTCCTGCGTCACAGATAATATATGGATATCTAGGCTGATAGCTGAATATGGATAGATTGTATGTGCTTAACTCCTTCCTGTTTCAGCGATAGTATAAGATTCCAGGCTAACAGCTGAATTTGGATAGGTTGTATGTGTTTAATGTCTTCCTGCTTCAGAGAGATAATATAGGGATTCAGACTGACAGAGACGGGATATGGATAGAATGTATGTGCTTAGCTTGTTCCTGTTCCAGAGATAATACAAGAATCTAGGCTAACAGAGATGAGAAATGGGCAGGATGTATGTCAATCTCTTCCTACTTGAGGGATAATATGATGATATTCAGGCTGACAGCTGAATTTGGATAGTTTGTATGTGTTTAATCTCTTCCTGCCTCAGAGATAATATAGGGATTTAGACTGACAGAGATGGGATATGGATAGGAAGTATGTCAATCTCTTCCTAATTGAGGGACAATGTGATGATATTCAGGCTGACAGTTGAATTTGGTCAGATTGTATGTGTTTAACCCCATTCTACCCCTGAGAAAATATAAGAATTTAGACTAATAGAGATTGGATATGGATAGGCTGTATGTGTTTAACCCCTTTCTACTCCAGAGAAAATATAAGAACTTAGACTAACAGAGATTGGATATGGATAGGATGTATGTCTCTATCCCCTTTTTATTTTAGAGATAATATAAGAATTTAAACTGACAAAGATTGGATATATATAGATTGTATGTATTTGACCCTTTTCTATTTCAGAGATAATATAAAAATCTGGGCTAATTAAGATGAGATATATATAGCTTGTATGTGTTTAACCCCTTTCTATTCTAAAGAAAATATAAGAATTTAGACTAACAGCGATTGGATATGGATAGAATGTAAGTCTTTATCCGCTTTCTGTTTCAGAGATAATATAAAGATTTAGACTGACAGAGATTGGATATGGATAGCGTGTATGTTATTCGACCCCTTCCTACTGAGAAAATATAAGAATTTAAACTGACAGAGATTGAATAAATATAGATTGTATGTGTTTCACCCCTTCCTATTCCAGAGAAAATATAAAGATTTAAACTGACAGAGATTGGATATATATAGTTTGTATGTATTTGACTCCTTTCTATCCCAGAAAAAAAAATATAAAGATTTAAACTAATAGAGATTGGATATGGATAGCCTGTATGTGTTTGACCTCTTCCTGCTCCAGAGAAAATATAAGGCTTTGAACTAATAGAGATTGGATATGGATAGCAAGTATGTCAACCTTTTCCTACTTGAGGGATAATATGATGATATTTAGGCTAACAGCTGAATATGGATAGGGTGTATGTCAACCCCTTCCTGCTCCAGAGAAAGTATAAGGATTTAGACTGACAGAGATGGGATATATATAGCTTGTATGTGTTTGATCCCTTCCTGCTTTAGAGATAATATAAGGATATCTAAGCTAACAGAGGTGTATTACAAATAGATTGTACGTGCTGACTCCCTTGATTCCATTTCTACTGGAGGGATAACTTGAGAATATTTAGACTGACAGAGATGAATATGGATAGCCTGTATATTTTCAGTTCCTTCCTACTTGAGGGATGAGACATACTAACTGCATCAAGTCAACACTTCATGTGTGATGTACATGGTACTACAGTATCAGCAAGGCCTCATCGAGGTAAGAACCGTGGTCACACTAAGGCTGTTTAGTGATATATGATATATTGATTTACTAGTATATCCGAATTACGCTGGTGAACAGATCGCGAAGTCATTCGGCTTTCAGATTGGATATCGTTCTTTTTTTGCCTTGGTTCAGGTTTTCCCTATTTAGTTAGGTTTCCCTCCACCGTTATGCAAATGCAAAGGCTTCTTCTATAATACTTCTTCTACTGTAGTTGCTCTATATAACGCCGGTAAATACGACCATAGGGTGTGGAGAAAAGGGCGTCTGGGTGCATTTTCCGTACATACGAGGCCACTGTTCTATTGGGCCACGTTACATTCAGGCTAGCCGCCCAGTCCTGCATTAACCAAACCCGTTTAAGTATATCGACCGGTAAAATGAAATGAGTCTAAAGAGGGGTCGAAGATACGACGTATTTAATATAAATCGTATACTGGTGGCCAACTTAAACCTAGGTTGCACTCAGTTAATATGCCATTGCGATCGATTTCGGAGGAAATAAACCCCCACAAATTTCGAGTGGTCATTGTCGGCGGCTCGATTGCTGGCCTGACTCTTGCCCATGCTTTAGCTGCCTACAGCATTGACTTTGTCGTTCTAGAGGCCCGCGAGGAAATCGCTCCAAATGTTGGCGCAAGTATTGGCTTCACCGGGAACTCCCCCCGGATCCTGGACCAACTTGGTGTGTGGGATGAACTCGCGGAACTCGCGACCCCTATAATCAATAACTATGCTTGGAACGATAAAGGCCATCTGCTTGGATACACAGGAGCCTTCAAGCTATCTCAAGTTCGGTCGGTCCTATTCTCCCCTCGCTTTGTGGTGTACACTGTTGCTAAGTACATGGTAGCCATGGATACCAGGTCATTTTCCTTATGCGACAACAAGTACTGGACGTGCTCTGGAATAGGTT
Organism: Aspergillus pseudonomiae; assembly: GCF_009193645.1. Lineage (NCBI taxonomy): Eukaryota > Fungi > Ascomycota > Eurotiomycetes > Eurotiales > Aspergillaceae > Aspergillus > Aspergillus pseudonomiae. The sequence goes on from NW_022475998.1 coordinate 84,713, forward strand.
GCCAGACAAGAGCCGTGTTCTAACTGGTAAAAAGGTGGTTAAGATGCAGCAGACCTCCACAGAAGCGACTGTGCACTGCCTCGATGGGTCTACCTATACGGGTGATATCGTCGTTGGCGCCGATGGCGTGCACAGTATCATTCATCAAGAGATGTGTCGACACATGGAAATGATGCAGCTGGGTGATTCATTGCTATCTGAAGATAAGAGTATTTGCAATGATTGATGATATCCTGCTTCAATGGTTTCTAACAGTAAATCTAGGGATGGTCACGCAATATCGCGGTGTCTTTGGTATTTCAAACTCGGTTGCAGGGATCAGAGAAGGAGAGATGCACAATGTCTTTGTAAAGGGGGCTTCTATCCTTACTATTGGCTGCAAGGACCATGTGTTTTGGATCGTTGGAGTCAAGATGGAACGAACATACTACGCTCCAGAAGCTGTTCGTTTCGATCAGTCGCAACTGGAAAATGACCTTGCTTTTTTGATGAGCAAATACGTTTGCGCAGGAGTTCAGTTTAAGGAGGTATATCAACGAACTATTAGATGCAGCCATCTACCTCTTGAAGAAGGTATATTTGAGCGATGGAATTGTGGAAGGGTGGCTTGTATAGGGGATTCGGTCCACAAGGTACGATTATTCAGCGTATTTGATATGCATTCAATTAGGTTTTTCTGCTAACCCGATGTAAGATGACTCCAAATCTCGGCCAAGGAGGATCTTGCGCTATAGAAGACGCCGCAACCTTGGCCAACGCAATAATAGATATTGTGGAAAGCCCAGAAAAACAGCAGCTTCCAAATATCGAAAGCAGATTGGACTCCTGGGCAACTGTTAGCAAACCCAGAATGAGGCTTATATGTACACTATCAGAGATGGTGATTCGGATGCAATCGCTAGATAATGTGGTCTATAAGATTACTGGCCCAATCTTTTCCAAATACTATATGGACGCTTTTGCAGATCTCATATCGGACATGGGTGTGGGTGGAGAATGTATATCGTTTCTACCTCTACCCAAACGTCAAAGCACCGGGACAATGCCATTTGGGAAGCGACATTATATCGGTGCCCCGATTATACCATCCGGCCGTCTATTTTGGACCATCCCGCTTATGATTTGCTTCTCCTTGAGCATTATTATGTCTCCCGGAAAGGCCCCAGCTTCGAGCCCCTGGGACGTTTATTCTGCGTTTTCAGATCTGGGAATTTTCCAGGCCATCTGGGCCATGGAGAGCGCAAGGTTTTGCAACGCCATAACTTTTATGAGCTGGTAAGTCTTCTTCGCCTAATCTTATAGGGATGCTGAAAAGCTAATCTCAACATCACGCCCAGTTGTCTTCCAATGTCTCTACTAGCCCACTCAAGCATGGGGTTATGGAGAACAGCGCCGGCTTACTTTACATTCTACTATGTGTTCTCTGCATCAAAACGTCTCATTCCTGACAGCCGTCCTATACGATTATCATATGCCAAGTCGATGATCCCCGCGCTGATAGTTGGCTTCTACGTACCTTCACTATGGGCTCGGACCTCACAATGGTCTTCGCTTCAGCTACTCCTTATACCAGTTATCTTTAGCCTCTTACATCGTTTCCTGGCCAGTTATGTACAGGATACGACTGTTGATGACAGAATAGAACGTCCGACAGCTGATTTGCCATGGATCAGGGCATCATGTACTTTGACCATTTTAATTTCGGCCGGCGTTTCCGTATGCAGGCATTTTGCGGTTCCTGGGCAGGATAGACTAGCCCACTCGCTGTCTTTGGAAGCGACTTTAAACGCCCAGACAATCGGTATTGGCAGCGCAGTGGCCTGGGTTATCTTGGAGTTGAAAGATGTGAGCGCAGAAAAGAAGCTACGTTTACCTTGGTTATACATATTTTTGGCTCTGCCTTTATGCCTCATCCTAGTCGGACCAGCAGCCACGTTTGCTTTGGGATGGGGTCTGAGAGAGGAAATCCTGGCTAGAGATTATAGAGAGAAAGCGTCGACACATTCCGTCGCCTCTAGAGAACATGTCAGGTGAGGTGGTTTTCGTATAGATATCTGAGAAGATCCGTGGATTTTGTTCTCTTGGCAGGAGTTTGCCAGTGCAACCAAATATGTTGTGTGTGATTGAATGGCTTTGTTAACTGAATCACATAAAGTAAGATGGAAACAGGCCCAAGATCACAATGATTTAATAGTGCGTTAAACCAGGGGTGATTGTGCAGAACCTTCTAGGTTACTTGTAGATGTGAGCCTATTTCGAAATCTCTAGGTGAAACAGAGCTTCTTTTACTGTATGCCAATACGTATCTCTTAGTAAATGATTTCCACGGTCCCACAGTGGTGAGACGGAAGCTGGCGTTATGCATGGTGGGCCCCCTTCTCTAAGATCTTTTCGCCAACATGCAACAAGGACGGGATAGCTGGCTCCGTGTCGTGAGGAATATGGACTTCTTCTACGGCTTCGAAACGTTCCACCTGGATGACCATAACGAGCGGGTTCATCGGGCGACTTGAGTGTTAGAGCTGCTGCTTGGGCGGTACAATCACTGAAGTATGCCGGATCGCCACCCCTGTTTGGCGAGACAATAGAAGTTTATATATAAGTTGCATGGATAGTACGTCTCACCGTACAAGTGGTATTCAATTTACGCTTTTAGACAAGGATGACCTTGGTGTTGAAGCTCGCCTCTAGCAGCATGAATACGTCGTGGTGGAAAGGAGGGAAAGAGGTATATTTTAGCCGTAGTATGCTAAAGGGCTGGCGAACCCCAAATTATAGCGAAGAGCATGCATACCGGTGGGGCGGTTTGCAGTAGGTTGGCGAGGAGTAGGTAGCTGTCAGCGTGAGCCTCGACTCCCCTCCGATTCCCATTCACATTCATCGCAGCTACGCTTACAAACAAGACCAAGGAAGAAGTTTGGTACCATAGCTATGATCATATACCTAGGCGCGCATGACTGTAGTGACAGTGGTTGATACAATATCTTCACAAGTAAGAGACAACGAATAACAAACACAGCGTGTGATGTAATGCCCAAGCTACCCCGATGAAACAAGTTCTCCTCCCATCATCGAAATCCATATCGGTCGTTCAGGCCCGAAACACAGCCCGAAATCGGAGGTGGAGAGGTCGGTCGAGATGGTCGAGGCGCCTGTTCGATGGGGATGTAGCGGTTGGACATTGTACGATTTAATGCTGCCAAAATCAAGTTAGTCAGGCTGACGGTGGTCAAAGATACACTGGACTCACGCTGCAAGAGGAACAAGAGCAGCTAGAGCAGTTTCCACTGCAGCAGTTACAAGCACAGGGAGACATTCTGAGGGTAGATATGAAAAGGTGGTTTGGTTGATAGAAGGATTGAAGGTTTGTGATGAGGGTTGAGGAGCTTGGCTTGATGATGGCGGATGGACTGAACCAGACAGGCATGGCATGGAGGTCCTATTTATACATTGCTGGGCTGTCATGGAGAGGACCGGGGCGTGTTGATTTCATTGTCTAATGATCGAGTTCCGCGTGAACCGCTGAGAAAAACGGGTTAATCCCGCTCGGATCCCTCATCGTAATCTCTATATTCGACTCATGACTTGGTTCGCATCGGTTTGTGGAGAGGGGGCCTGTGGTGAAGCTCGGAGGTCTTGAGTCTTAGCGAGGCTAGACACTGGACTGGACCTGAAACCCAGATGCTGCTTCTCCACATGGGCAGATGCTAAAGAAAAGAAGGCAACAAGGACGCGCTACCCGCCATATTTGCCTGGCATGGGCCCTTGATGGAGACACTAGGTGAAAGTGGGTGGTACGCCTTGTCTCTCCTTCATCATGGAGACATGTCGTACAGGCCGATCACAATGTAGCAGAAAGGTCTGAAATGAAGGCCAAAAAAAGCAGAAAGAAGTTCCAAAGCATTGTCGCTGCGTGAGCGTCGAGCAGTTTTATATTATACCCAGAGCGTGAAAATGAGAACCTTGAGGCCAGGAGAGAACCTTGGGAGCACATATCTGCCCCTTACTGATACTTGGCCCTTCTTCGCAATTTGACGACTCGGGATATCTCCTCTAGTCATCTTCCTATCACTAATTCGATGGCCGAGAGGAATTAATTATGATAACCGGACTGATCTACAGCGGTTGTAAAACTCTGACTTCATGCCGATTCCATGATGCCTGGCATTATTCTATTTTCATTACGTGTTCCTCTCTCACTAATCTCAAGGGAGAAAAAAGCAAAAAGGACCAAGCTCGCTTATAGAGTACGGTATTTATAATTTTCTTCTTACACATTACCACTCCCTACCAGGATCCTACAGAGGACTGTATACTCTATGCCCACAAAGGCTTAGTATCGTCAGCGTCCTAAACCAAAGTAGTGTCGACTTTGCCGTCTATCAGACAAGCGAGATGAGCAGGGTATCCGACGAAAGGCAATACAGCTGACTCCTGTTAGCTCGGGGCCGGTGCATACAGGCCCACCGAACTATCCCGTAGTTGCAGGAACCACAAAATTGGAGGAGAAAATTGATCATGGCTGGTTATGGTGACGATCAGACATTGCCATATCACTGGATACACAGCATAGCCTTCCTTGGAAGGAGTAAATGCTGATAGACAGTGACCAGCCAAGCAATATCCCAATTCGCGGGGCTTCGTACTAGGCTGACTGCCAGGTTAGGTCATCTAGTTGCCTTGTTTTCTTTCTTCTTTTAGCGAGATACGCCCTCAATCAACCCCATAGGCCATACTTAGCCTTTTGTCTGAGGCTTGGCAGTACAGTAGTTTATCAATTACCAGATGGTATGTGTAATCGCCACACTGGTACGTGTCAGGTTTGTTTTCCAGCTCCACTGGTCCGAAATCGTGCCAGTGGTAGAATATTTCTATCAAATTAAGTTACTGTGATTGGTGGTCTATTCACTTCTGCGATTCAGGAAGGTTGCTAGAGCCAACATGTGTTCGAAATTCTCTGAATCAATTCTAGTTCTTTGCCAACGAGCAGACCGTTGTGGAATATGACCTCGGAGATCCCATACGTCAATAGAATAGCTGTGAAAGTCATGTCGACTCCAAAGACCACGCACCAGTTGGAGTTTGAGTACAGGGTCTATAACGCTAGAGGATTTAGAGTTAGCGTATTTGATGTAGGATAGAAAATAAAACAACGACTATTCCACAGGAGAAATGCTAGCAAATAGTGAGGGTCGTTCTATTTGCCATGATGCCCACCATACTATAAATGGCTTTATAAGCGCAACTCTATCAAGGGACTCTAGTTACCTATATTTGCTGTATAGAAATATAGGTAAAATGCTTCTTTCACAGCTGAGATTATCTCTATTTTCTATAATATATGCCTAGATTCCAAGCACAATTCTGACAATTACGAAGGACCTAGTTAATTCCCTCTCTATATATAAATAGTCAGAATATGTTGACTTCCATCGCCATGATGACGTACGAAACAACTAAGAAAATAATATTTGGCGTCGATCGAGCTATTTTACCTTTAGATGCTGACAACTACTTATGGTCCCACTCACCGTTATGCAAAGGACTCAGGTTCTCTATAATACATCTTATTCTACTGTAAAGTTTGTGTAGATCGCCACACCGCTAATAAGTCAAATCCAGATGCTCAGTATTCACATCATAAGTCGCACATTCCTACACTACCAGCTGATAAAGTCTATGAAGAAAATAGAGAGCTTGTCTGATTGAACTATCCCATAAAATTTGACTTTGCATCTTCCATTTGGGGTGCGATAGAGCTATCCTGGAACAAGTGTATAAACTACAATAATGAAGGCCCATGTAATCGTGATTCTCAAAGCCAACGCTCAAGAGTTCGAGTTGTCAGCGCATGACCACGCAGAAGAACCTGAAGCCGCCTTGTTAGAAGCAATGATATTGACACTGGAGCCGTAAGTTCCAGCAACCATAAGAAAAGACCCACAGATAACGGTGAGGATGCTCCAAGATGAAAGTAGAATCCATTTGAGGGTTGGTTGCTCTCTGCCGTTTTTCCAGTTATCATATAGCCACATGCATCCCATTGGCTGGAAGGACATGAAAGTCCCCAGCAAGGCGCCGATGAGGGAAACCAGATCGCCAAAGATGGGGATCGCACTGGCAATGATGTAAGATAAAACTGTAGTGGCGAAGGTGCAGCTCAACCATGTTGCCCAGTGTTTGAAAGAGTTGGCCGTGAGATGTTCAGACCCTCGTAGTATGCGGACGAAGATATATTTGCTTGAAAACTATACTTGGTCAAAAGAAAGAAGTCGAGATTCACCATTTATATCACTCACATGCAGGACGATGATTGTGCTGACTACCAGGCCAGGAAGTGCGCCATATGCCACCTTCTTGATCAATATACCGGCAGATCTAAGGGCTGGTGATGCAACGTATGAGCCGCAATAGTAATAAATGACGATACCAATAGAGACGTATATTGAAGTTACAGCAGATTGGCAGATAAGTAGGGATCTTGTGTAATTCGAGGGATTGCGCATTTCTGCCGCAATGGGAAAGAATCCTAATTTGCAATTATCAGCGCATGGAATTTTAATATTGGAACATAGCATTTTCATTCGCAGAAACCAATGGCCGCCCATGGTAGCTTCGTCACTTGGTCTACCTCGAGGAGAGAAAATATAGGGTAGACTGACCAGGAGTACCAGAGTACGCAAAGACAATGGACGAGACTGCAGTAATTGCCTGGGTGAACGATAGATTGCCAACAAGCTTGTAGTCCGATACCCAGGGTCCGTCGCCCTTGGGCGCTGTTGGAGGCCCATCCTGGAGACCGACTGCGATCGTGGCCATCATAACTAGAGATCCTTGAGTATGTACTTGGAGGCAGGTTACAATGGTCACGCGTTCAAGGTCGCTCCTGCTATCGGCTGCGTGGTAGCAGAGCTCGCTATTGACGGAAAGACGACTGACGATATCTCGAAATTCCTGTACCGACTCCGGCGGGCTCTAGTAAACTATAGTTGAATGGCGTGTACTGCTAGTTGTTGATAGGTATATTGATAATGTTAGCTTCGATCGTTCAGAGTAAAAGGTTTTATAATATTATAAGTAGTACATCCCACTCCACAATCACGGGTTCTTATCGATTTCTGCCCGCAGACATCCTGTTTTATTCCCAAGTATTTAGGATCCCTGTACGTTTACATAAGACATCAGTATAAATGCTGAGAAATAGATGTATTCTATATATTTCTCTATAAAGTGTAGCTATTAAAAACAAAATTGACGGAGAATGAGCTGTACACTATATGTAATAGATTGTATTATGACCCCTAAACCTAGGCACGACTGTAGCCCCTAAACCAAGCTTAGTAAAAGGACAGTACGTTAGCGGAAGCTATTTTAGCGGAGACAATATATACCAATGAGGAGAGCCGTTGTTGCGGAGTGGCCGCTATGAGCCCCCATCGATAGCACCAAGCGTTGTGGGGATGGACCGAGTATAGCCTAGGGAAACAAATAGTACAAACACTACGGCGAACCATAGAGACCAGATATGTAGGCCACGGCTACGGGCTGCGACGATCTCTCTCAGACGTCAGTTACTTGGGACTCATCGGGATTTCAGGCATTCATCATAGTGGGTCAAACAAAATTTACAAAATGGGGGCCATAAACTTAGGTATAAGTTCACTCCTGACGCTCACCATCAATTACTGCGACAACCACTATGGAAGCTAATCATTTGAAGTCACCACACATGCAAAAGTAAGTCGCACCGAATGGACCAAGACTGCGCCCCACTAACACCGCTCAGTATGTTCCCCACGTTGCCAATGGATTGTTGGATAGCCATCACGGACTTTTTAAGGCCGGGTGACATCGTGTCACTTTCTGCAGTATGCAGAGACCTGCATATATCTCTTCGTCCCTTGGTTTATAATAGGGTCTCTTGGGAATGGGAATCAGTGCCCGTTGAACGCATCCTCCAACTGCTGCGAACTGTCCTGCAGAATCCAGAACTAGCCCTGTTAATACATCATATCACTATTATGTCTCCCCCAAGAAACGCCCTTCTGCACGACTGGAATCAAGCCAAGGTGAAACCTGAGATTATGAAGGACGCGACCGTTTGTTTTGCGGACGTAGTGGAGCTTGCCCAGACACTGGTTAAGAACGCTGAATTTCCCGACGCATCAAAGTGGAATGAAGCTCTTGGGGATGGCAATCCTTATGCCTTTGTCGCCATTTTGCTCTCCCAGCTACACGATTTAAAATCTCTTCGACTGGACTATTCCTTTGTCTGGAAGCTGGGATTTCCAGGGCTAATGATGAAACATGCCCTTTTCTCCGCCCCCGAAGGCCTGCTATCAAGATTTACCCACCTTAGCATAGTGGATTATGGCAGCAATGTGCCCATCGCTGAGGAGTTTGATGGTCTATATAATGATTTTGATACCACAGCCGGCTACCCTCTGTGTGACCCTGATCAATTTATGGCATGGTTTTACTTACCAGCCATTCAATCCTTATCAATCTGGCTACGGAGCTTTCAGGATGTTATTGCTGATTATAACAGCCAGCAGGCTAATCTCGGCCAGCTGCAGACACTTGTTCTTGCTCGTACAACAATTACAGATGATGAAGTACAAGACATACTGGCCCAAATGGCCTCTCTGAAAATGCTCCATTTAGGCCTAGCATATCGATGGCATGATGAGATAATCCTGGAAGTTCCAGATTTTATCATTGAAGGCCTGGAGTCTGTTAGTCAGACTGTGGAAACACTATCCTTAGGGCTAGAGTATTACCCATACAACGAGGGGTATTATTCTTTTGACTGCCAAGATGAATACTCAAGAGAACAATTCCAAGGATTTTTACAGAAATTTCCCCGTCTACGCTCTGCAGAGGTCCCGATTACCCTCCTGGCAGGAATGAATACGGACAATACTGTTAATATTGGGAGCTTCTTGCCACCTACACTGGAAGAACTGTGTCTTCACTGGGACTGTGAAGAAGTGCTTCGGGGGTTGTCAGAATCGGAGTTTTATGACTGTGTGTGGCGTTTGCTGGATGACCTGCACTCACATTCTCCTAACCTCAAGCGGATCATGATCCGGCAGATGGTGTGCTCTCCAGCTACAAGGGAGAAACGCACGAAAGAGCATGCAAAGCTACAGGTAGCATATGCTCAGGCTGGAATTGAGCTTCAGGCGGTCTTTGACTATCTATCTCCCGGCCTGTGGACACAAGACGGCTATGTATGATGGAAAATAGATATCATGGCAGTGGTTAAGATACATCTTTTTCTTGTTCCTAGGCTTATTTAGGTTCATGGTTGATATTGTCGTAAGATTACTTGATCCTAAACATACAAGGCTTCTTCAAAGTTGCGGACGGTTATATTAATAAGGCTAACATCACAAGATAGAGTAAGAAACAAGTTTTCCAACATCTTCAAATCCCACTATATGTAACGCCGCCCCACCACCAACCGATCCTCTCTCACGCCATTACAAACTGTTGAGTTGTTCTAGGAACCAACATCTGGGTGACAGGCCTACTTCCACGTCCCGCAACACCTGGATCCCCATGAGGATGACCTCTCTGCCTCATCCCGGTCCCACTACACAGTCCATATACTGCTTTAGGCTTGCCAGGTTACCTCCCTCTTTCCTTGGTTTTTCTTCTTCTTGTCCTCTGCTTCTTTCTTCTTCTTGGCCTCTGCTTCTTTCTTCTTCTTGGCCTCTGCCTCCTTCTTCTTCTTATCCTCTGCCTCCTTCTTCTTCTTATCCTCGGCCTCCTTCTTCTTCTTATCCTCGGCCTCCTTCTTCTTCTTGTCCTCGGCCTCCTTCTTCTTCTTGTCCTCGGCCTCCTTCTTCTTCTTACCCTCGGCCTCCTTCTTCTTCTTATCTTCGGCCTCCTTCTTTCTCCTCTCCTCTGCCTCTTTCTTTCTTTGCTCCTTTGCTTTCGCCGCTTCCTTATTCTTTTCCTCCTCTTCCTTTTTTAACGTGTCTCTAATCTCAGCAACCTCTTTTTGAAGCGCCGGAGTCATAAGCGCTTGTTGAGAATGCTTGGCAATGCCGGGGATGTTCTCTTTTTTGTCTTCTGGGGTTTTGGTATCAATAACCTTGAAGCCCATCTTACTGCAAAAGGCGTCACATCCCCATACCTTGTCCCCAGTGCCGCAGGGATCATAAGCTTGGTTTTTGGTCTTGTCCTGTATCCAGGCAATGACCCGGGCGTTTTGGCCTTGTAGTTTCGCTCCGTGGTTCTTCAGCAGATAAGTATAGCTGGCCATTACTTCTCCACAGGAGGCGTCGTTCTTATGCTGATCGTTTTCCCTTGGGGGTTCCTTCGCCGTTCCGAGAGCAGTTTTAATCTCCTGGGGCACATGGGCTCGAACTTCTCCGGTACCTGCTTTTTTCCCCTTCTTGGGTTTCGCATTGTATTCGTAGATAAAGGAATAGTCGCCCTTCATAGACGAAGCCAGGTAGACTTCATCACCGACAAGGAGGGCGGACATAACGGATGGCTGTAACTTGGCATTGGTCTTCTTGTAGTTTTCATCCGCATGCATCTGATCGCTGGCGTGATGCACAAGTGCAATCATTTGACTATCCGTGATTACTTCCTTCGCTTCTTTGTCCTTGTTCAGCTTGATAACTGAGCTCCAAACCCATTGACGATCACCATCCTTTTCATTTCCCCCTGTCTTGTGCTCCCCCAGCCTGACCGACATGTCTTGCTTGATACCGAGATCCGGGGCACTCAGCTCGGCAAGTGCCAAAGCGAACAGCACAAATAGAAGCGTCAGCACTTTGTGCGTTATCATGCTGGCGGTGTGTCGTCGACTCAACGACTATTAACTAAAGAAAATAGATGTATATATAAAGAGTGTATAAGATAGGTGTTTCCAAAGAGTGACAGGTTGTAGTGAATGAAAGAATGACAGTTGGATGGTCCTCTCTCTATAGGCAGAGATGGCGGTATTTAACTTGTTCATTTCGACGGATGTGTGTCCTGTAGTTGACTGTACTGCGTGGGCTCGATACGTAAACCATCTCAGATGAATCCAAAACCGCCCCCAGATATCAGGTTCTTGGCCTCAAGAAGAAGTGGAATGCGTAGATATTTCTCCACTAAGTGATCTCGCCATAATTCTATCAGACCTATCAGCGAGATGCAAACATTCTATTCAGCTGCCCGCCCCCGTTCACAGCCATGCCGATCCAATTGTCATGGCGTAGAAGAGCACCATTCTAGGTACCAAGATGTTGATCGCTGAGCCTCTGTCAACCGCCAAGCTCGTCTCCCAAGTAGGGCCTTCCTTCGTCTCTACATAGAGAAATTTCTCGCCCCCAACGGAAGCAAGTGAACTTCCGGATGTGGAGTTCTACGAGTTGTTAGTGGGCTTGGTATGTCCCTGATGCCTTTAGCACGGTATGCCAACGATATTGACAGACAATCCTTACTATTTAAGGTCCCAGTACGCTTTGAACAAGTACTATTATATCTAAGCGAATGTATGCATAACTGAACATCTTTTTCTTTTTCAGGTTAGGAGGCCAGTATTGAATAAGATTAAAATGCGTCGCTTGCATCTATAGCTAAAAATATAATTGGAAAATGGGTTTGAAGCGATGGAAAAGCTGTACATCGAGAGGGAGTGTTTGGTCTTCATATAGGCCGTCTACTATAGTGATAAGAGCGCATTGTTATCATTTATGCTTAATTGATTACTTATGGTTCAGGTTAGAGCATCTGTGATATTCCCCTAACTTTATCTACTACGCGCTGGGAGTGTTTTGTTCTGCATAACTAGATCCATCGATCTAGATAAGAATACACAGTAAGTTTTATTTTTGACAGGGGGGTAATCTGCTAATACTATGTCCAGGCAGTGTTGAAGGTCGGTACTGCCGACTCGGTGTACTCGGTAGTCCTCTTGGCTTGTCGGTAGTTGCCGATGCTTCGGCACGAACCGAGGGAAACCGGGAAGATTGATAGTGATCGGCATCGCTGGACCTTTACACTAAAGGACAGTTTGGCATAACTATGGCAATTGAATTACGTGAATACACTTTGTTACCAATTCATTCCGCTGCTAAATAGTCACCATCCCGGACTGGCCCCCTTCTGTTTCTCGCAGGATTCCTTGGCAGTGGACAACACGCAAAGACTTACATATATCGGCGGTCCCTTTTACTTATTGTGCGTGTCCCTGCATTAGTCTACCCAGCTATTATGCCGCCTCTTCAAGTTGCTGCAGGTAATATTGTAACCCCCTGAATTGGAATCTTACATACAGCACGTTAGTCTACCGCTGAATCAGATGACTGCGCGGATGCCCCACTGGGCTAGCTCTCGTCGGTAATTACTAGCTATATAGTTTCAGGGATGGATGGCCTGTCTGTGTTGTTGGAGCTCGCTGCGCGATGAGACAGCTCTGCTCCCTCGGTTGCTGGCATCTGCAGTACGCACCATGTGCCGCTTGGCTCGAGGTACATTTATCACACTCAGCCTCCTCCCTGAACCCCCTGTTATCGAGTCTTGTCATTTACGAATTGGAGAGAGACAGGTAGTACTCACTATCATCCAGCCTGTCACGCTGTTTCTCCTGAAGTACCACCAGCGCCATAAACGGCCGCGAAACAGCTGCTTTATCTCTTCTAAAGTCTCTATCCTAGTCTCAAAGGGTAGAAGAATTAGATAGATAGCTAAAATCAGATGGCATTTGAAAAAGGAAGCAGAGGGGTGTGAATTCAATATCTTCAAAACGATCCGCAAGCAACGTGCCGAGTTAACGACCTTGGAGAGTACGCATTGAATACTAACTCGTGCTGCTCATGCTTGTAGTAGTTTCTACTGCATGGCCAAGTTCTTTGGGAACGGTATTGTCATCGGTGAGGGGATGTAGGCAACCCATTGACTATTGGAACTAACTACTTGGGATTTTTCTAACGAGTATATGGCCACACGTGATCCGGCGAAAGAGGATCTCTCTTAGGTCTTTTACGTCAGAATGGCTGATACTGTTCAAAAACAACTACTAGGCCATGTTGGGTTTCCTTGGATACTTATGTGTCGAGAAAATGAGACGAGCCTTTCAAGCCACAAGTCACTGGCATTAAATGGATATTGATCAACCTTCCCATTTGTCACGCGAACAAGTCCTAGGAAATTGTGAGATTTTTGTATGAAAATAAACCTTCAGCGTGCATTGCACTGTTTTGCGAATAAACGGTATTTCGATATCGTAGTTTCTTTACTGCTCACTATACAGTTATGGAATGCTGGCGCTTTTGTAGTCATTGTTAGCATTATGCTCACTATATGTTCTCTATTTCTATAGACTCGTGGTACCTAGGGGGAAAGTATAGAAACTACGACTACATAGGCATAGACAATGGTGGAGTTTCCATAAGCACGAAAAGCGTTGGCGTGTTAATAAACTGTTAGGTTTCCGGTGTTTGAAACAGATGAGTTCTGTATTTCTTGGGTAGATAGTAATGATAATACTCTTGTAATAAGAATTGTGCTAGCTTTTCTTTAAGCAATCTATTAATAATCTTTATGCTAAGTTACGATTAATAGATTTATAGGAAAATATAGCCCAGTTGAATTCTATCTCTATTAAGGAGTTAATACATAATATAGCCTGGCTGGCAGAATCTACTATAATCCAAAAGTATTATATAGATCCCCATAATAGATAGTTGTCCAGACTTAGACAGCTTGTATAGTTTCAATAAAAGCTTTATTCTAAGAACCGGATAGCGCACCAAAAGGTAATATAAAATCTGATTCCCATCCCTCTATCCAGTCTCGTAACACAGCTAAACTCACAATATAATGGCTTTGAGCTTGAGAAGAGTGCTGCCCTCATGGAGACTTAAAGCATGCTATTATCCGCGCTATCCTACATCGGGAAAACCCTTTTTATATCTATTCAAGCTGTCAAGCTTCTGTATAGTAAATGCGTTAGCCTCAGGGTTGTTAAACTCTACCCCGATACCGCCTATCTCGGAGGGCACAAGTGCTGGTTCATTTGGTGGAGGAAAGGCTGGGTATACACTTTGTGCCAGAGTCAATACTCGCGCTAGTCACACACACAATGTCGAAGAAAAGGGCAGAAGCATAAAGAACCCAGAGTGAGGAAATCATTCACCAAAGATATGAAGCCCGCTGGGAATCAAATATGATATCAGTGTAGACCCTAGTGTACAGCTAATCCATCTGGCCCAGTACGTAGCCGTATATTAGCTATAGAATATCTCGATTCTCTTAGGGTCTGGATAAAGACGAACGCACTTGCAAACTACCTATAGTTAAGCTAGTTACTCGGTTACCTAATAACCGTTTGAAAAGGGGGTATACATACATGTAACATGTGTGTGACAGCGACAAGCAACCCCGGTAACGGAAGACCGTAGCAGATCCTGTCCAGCAGTGGGCGCGCCGAGCAGGTGATATGGCCTTGCGACTAATAGGGAGTCAGCTCTTGTGCCATGTGAAGGTAACGACTGAATTCCGTCTGCAGGAGCGTCCCGATACGCTAGTCATTGGTCGATTCTCTGGTAAACATGCCGTAATTGAGATACGTTCAGGAACATCGGTCTACTTCAACAAAATCGATCCAGCCGTGTACTTTGTGGGCGAGCGTTGTCTAGGTAAATTCCCTGTTGCATATCAAATCGATAGTGCAACTTGCCTCTCCCTTGTCCTAATCTAAAAAAATATGCATGTCAGCCTATCACAAGTTTCTTATACCTCCCTGATCAGTTTTAAAGATAACGCGCATTCCTCTGACGGTCCTCCCTCTTTGAAGTAACAATAAACATCCTTTCGCTGTCTGTAGCAACATTGCAAGCGATGTCTATAACTACAATACAGAGACTCCTCACAGCCGCCAGAGGATGATCAGCTTCGCAGCCAACTGGTTCAAGCACTTTCCCGTGCCCTGATGGCAGTCGAACTTTGGATACCGTACACTGCCTCTCCTTCGTGGTAGGTGCCTTTTTAGACCGCCTTTAGTCTTTTCTCTGACATGAACGATAGCCTTGCAGCTGGCCATGGCAAAGATCGCCATCGATCTGAACCTCTTAGAGGCTCTAGTCTCGCACGGACGGTCGATGAGCGTGCAGGAACTAGCTCAGGCAACGGAGGCCCAGGATGTGCTGTTTGGCCGTATCCTTCGTTATCTTGCTGCCTAAGTCTTTATTGCTGCAACGAGCGTCGACCACTTCGAGGCGACACCCATCGCGCAGGCGCTCACTGTGCCCGGGCTTGCAGCGGGGACCAAACACCAGTTCAGCGCACCTCATTCGATTCCTGCAATGCACAACTAACCTACGTCTAGCTTTGACATCCAGCTCCCCATGTGAGCGGCTCTATCGGCTTTTCTTGCACTCTTTGACTGATCCATGACTCATGTGAGGTTCTTTTCAGAGTTCAGCGCGTGGATGGTGGCGCAGCGCAACGGCGAGCCGACCTGGCTGGATGTATTCCAGTGGAGCGGCTTGTCGTGAAAACGGTCCCCCGCCTTAGCGCCGCCACTATTAGTGGATGTTGGAGGCACCGTGGGGCAGTAGTGCGTGGCACTCGTGGAACGAGTACCCCAGCTGGTTGGCGGGTCGTGGTCGAGGACCTCGCTCCAGTAATCGCCAGGCTCTGCCGCGCCCCCATGTCGAGCGCCTTGCCCACGACTTCTGTATGCCGCAACCGGTCAGCCGTCAACTACCCCGGCGAGTAGTGTGTATCGCGGTGATGGCGTGCTTGGCGGTTCAGGAACGTGTGGGAACATCTCTTTAGCTCCGCGGATCGGTATCTGGCCGAGGTTCTACCATACGTGAGACCGTGAGGGCACAACGTGATGGTGATCAGACCGTCGGCCAATCCTGCCGCCTAACACTAGTTAGATACTAGTAAATAGCACTAATGCATGCCCGCTGCGGCTGACTGTTGTTACTCCCACATACAGGAGCTGAGGCCCCGAAAATCCTCCCGCGACAGACGGAAAGCTTAGCGTGTATGAAAGATACGTACTCGCAAACGTGCCTCGAAGATATAGAAGTGGAACTCCGTTAGATAATCTTAGATTGGCTTGTTTTATTAACACGAATCTAAATTTATATGAAGGAGCCTCGCATCTCATAACAGCCACCTTCAACCTCACACCATACTCAGTATGTTGCATTTTGTGACTTGCGTAATCTACTGTACAGGCAATCTATCTTAGTGCTTCTTTAGTGGTGGTGGCGCTAGGGGCAGTTAGGGCTGACAGGTTCCCAACTCCGCACTTCGACCCTCCCAACCGACTTAGTCGATCTGTCCCATGGTGATATTACCGGAGATCACCCAATAGTTCCCTGTCCATCACTCACCCCTCACCTCGCTTCTATATCGCAATACACTAGTGCTGACCGCAGTGCCTCAGCAGCCCCGGCAAAAGCTGAATTCCAGTGTTACATCCAAGAATTTGTGTAATTATCGGACCACCAATGGCATCGGTCGATCGTATGGTTGAAAACATCCCCAGCTGCGACAGCGGACGAGAAGGGAAAGGAGGGATTGAACCGTTGTACAGACCGACAAAGGGCGATGGCGCATTATAAAATGTGTTTAAAAAATAGCCATCACCTCCACTAATTCTTCGGTTCAGACAGTTGACCCTGAGTTATTCCTTCATCTTCATACATAATGGCTGAGACCGTTGCCGACCTGACAGCCGCTGTCAACGCAGCCCTGTCCAAGCTCTCTCCCACTGATGATATTCCTGACCCAGCTCGTCTCCAGCTCCTCGAGGCATTGGACAAATTGCGTGGGGTCGTCGAGCCCCCTATCCAGTCCCTTCTGAATATCTGCTGGGCGGTAAGACAAGGCCTGCAGTGGCCGGGAAAGAAGTCTTGATCGAGGGAATCATTCGCTGACCCAACCCCCCGCGGGCTTGTCGCAGGCCCATCCCCTGGTTGCCATCCGAACGGCGATTGGGATGGGAGTTTTCGATGCGTTTGCCGCTGCCGGCGGTGCTGAGTTGACTGTCGACGAGTTGAACGAAAAGACCAAGGGCGACAAGGACCTGCTGGGTAAGAGAATTTTCTCTCCTTCTAAATAATTGGCAATGACCTGGGACGTCTTTGATTGATCAATCGCCCTTTTTCCGTCTTACAGTTCGGATTATGCGGCTTCTGAGCGCCAATCGCCTCTTTACTGAAACCGGGGGGGATAAATACCTGCCCCAGCCCTTAGCACTAGGCTTCGCGACCGGCGCTCCGCCCAGTGAGGTAATCAAAAATTTGTAGGTGGTTTCTAGTCCCCATCTTTTTTCTGGGAGTGCGGGTTGTCGAGTAGGCGAAAGAAATAGCGAGTGTTACTAACTGATTTGATTACCATTCGACTAGCCACATGGTATTGCGGGCCACAGCGTACACGCACGAATTTTTGGAAGCCAGAGGGTACCAGAGCCCAGATGACGCGTACGACACCCCCTTCCAGCGGGCGTACGGCACCAAGCTACACCACTTTGAGTGGCTGGCACAGCACCCAGAGGAGCAGCATGCCTTCAACACGGTGATGGAGACTGGGAACCGGGCGGTGGAGGGTGAGCAATGGTACGACTTCTACCCCTGGGAGGAGCGGCTGGCCAGTGAGGCAGACCGCGTGCTCCTGGTTGACATCGGCGGGGGCAAGGGTCACGACCTCGTGCGCTTCAAGGAGAAGAAGAACCCCGCTGGCCGCCTGATTTTGCAGGACCTCTCCGAGGTCATCCAGGATATCCAGGCCCCGCTCACCCAGGGCATCGAGGCCCAGGGCTACAGCATGTTCGATCCGCAACCCGTCCGTGGCGCCAAGGCCTACTACATGCGCACCGTGCTGCACGACTGGCCCGACAAGCAGGCCCTGCAAGCCCTGCAGCGCATCCGGGAGGCGATGGCCGACGATTCAGTGCTGTTGATTAACGAGAATAGCGTGCCCGAGACTGGCGTTCCCCGGTTTAATGCTAGCGTCGACCTCATCATGATGACCATGTTCTCGTCTCTGGAGCGCACGGAAACGCAATGGTTGAGTCTTCTGGAGCGTGCCCAATTCAAGGTCATTAAGGTATGGCGAGCGGATAACCAGGGGGTGGGATCTAATGCTTTGTTTGAGGCTGTTCCTGTTTAGATAGGTAGTTCTACCGTTCAAGAAGCTATGATTGATTCCCTGACCTTGATATATGCGCTCATTTGCCCGGTTTATTGTTCGCGTTTGAGCGCCGCTACCCGTTGCGCTCTTGGCTACGAATCTCTCCTCCTTATTCTAGAACAACAGCAGAGATACTGTGCCACTGGGCTCCGGAATAGGCTTGGGGAAATGATTCTCAGAGGGTACACTTCCAGTTACCATGATAAGTGGGACTAGCAAAGTTCACAGTGATGATCCTGGAGAATTACGGTGTGCGGAGTGCTAATTCCACAATTCCATCATCTCCAAAATCTCTGGCATTTGCAGTACAACAGTGCGACGAAACTTGTTCCTATCGACTACATGTTGGCTGCACACAGAACACGGTGGAATAATCTCTTCAGTGTAATAACGGGCCAACAGCTTCCAGTGTTATCCCCTGCAACTTTGCCAGTATATGTATGGTCTTCATGCCTAGGTGGAGTAGGCTTGTTTTTCCAGATATCTAGATGGCACAGAAGATGTTTGAAACTACGAGCAGCCAACTATATACACATAGAAAGTCCCATCAAGCATCCTGCTTGATGCACTGCAACTTCCGTGACTCCCCAGCAGCAGGATTGTCCCCAAATTGACACGTTTCTGAAGGCGTAAATGCCTGCTATTTCCCTAAATATCCTGCCTGAGTATTTCAACCTTACAGGGAGCTGAAGCAAGAGACCCACCAGCACTCTGAGTATGGCCCCCTTACTCCATACTATGGAGGAGTGAAAGCACCAAGTCAATACCTCTCAGAGATTGGGAAAGATATACGGATCCACTTTCTCTTTGCCGCTGCAGAACCCCAGACTGTTCTCTGTGCGGGAGATCAACTAAAGTCTCTCCACAGATCGTCGACTCAGAGCGTTCCAGTGGATCACGAGTGGATCCGTCGATCTTTCCCGATCTTTCTTTGACTACTAACATAATACTTCTAATGGGGGCAAGTATAACCCAGACTACCGCACTTTATAGCATATGTATGGGTCTGCAGTTCAGCTGAGCGCAGATCCACAAGATTTCCGAGAACAAGGAGCTCCTAGTTTTGCTTTCTCGGTGGTACATAAATAGAGCTCATATTCCACCAACCTCTGATTTCAACATCTTTCAACCCCCTTCACTCATTTGAACAATTAAACAATACCAATATGGTCAACTTCAAGGCACTTTATATCCACCCAGACATGACTACATAGTAAAGTTCTTACTAATTAAACATTTAACTCAGTCTAGCTCCCCACCTTTCTCCTCATTGCCAGCTCGGCTCTCATTTATGCGGATGATGTCTACCAACTTATCACCTTTGGAGATACAAACTGCGATATCATAACCTCCGACAGTAACACTACCGCTTTTGCTTCTTGCGTTAATATCCCTACAGCACCGGCCCAAGCCCTCTGGGGTCAGTACACGCCAGGCACACTGTGGTGTTCTAGCATTGCTGGAATATCAGTCTTCATGTATGCTCAGCCGAACTGTGAAGGCAATGCCATTGCCCAACAAGGTCCTGACGGATGTGTGCCTGTTGAGGTAAGTGCGTAAGGTGGATGCTCGTGCAGATTTATCCATCGGATATATATGCATGGCCGCCCGGGCTATAAGATGATCGTGCACTAACCGATGCGAGTGGGGCTGACTATTGGATATAGCGAGCGAACTATCAGGTGAAGCAGATTGTATGTACGGGTCCTCTCCATGTCAAGACCTTACGGAATTCTATCGAGAGAAGTGCGGTCTCCATGTGATATAAAATTACGTTCACTCGCATACTTATGTACTAAGTCGGACTTGTTTTCCGGTTTGCCTGCTGTGCTGTTATTCACTTCATATTCATTTGAATTTAAACAGATTTGTTTTTTCTGATTTCTTGATTTCTCTATTTCTTTTGTTTTGTCGACTTTTCAATACAATCAGTCCGAGCCTGGATATCTATGGTATAATGAACGCTTGTAGACCTGTACTCGGTAGGGTAGTCCCGGACAAGTTGCTCAGGAACAAAACGGAAAGCCCTCGCATCTTTGTCTAATGTCGTCGCATATCTATAGTCCCCTCGTCAAGTTTCTATCAAGTAGGGAACCATGTCAAGTTGCGGCTGAGAACACACTTTCTTCTGGATTGCACTGCATTGACTGGGTTGATGTGACATGGCAATCCAGACACTACGGTGTACAGAAACTAGGAAACCTTCCTCAATAGCACTAGAATCGGGGAAATACCTGAGTATTTGTGTTGTGAAGAATCCTGCAAAGTCTAGGGAATGAAGAACGTTTACATTTGGGGTCCAAGTGTCATCCCCGAAGCGAGCTCGGCTAATCCAACTTTGACCGCCATACGCTGTGCAATCAAAAGCGCAAATGCTATTTTCGAATAGCTTAAACATGCTTGACTTCGGAAGTGGCCAGATTCCAACGCAGACAGGCCTTTGTGCCGTATGATTGGGTGCGGGTTACGCATTGTCCTTTGCCTCAGCCGCATCCCTATAAACGTTATTCTACAAGTGCGGGTCTATCAATGGTCCTAGAGGAAGTGAGAAGCCAAGGCACCTATAGGCATTTCGCACCTTTGTTGAGTCAAGATCCTTCTTATCTCCTGTGCAAATGGTTTGTCCACTTCCTGCCGAACTAAGAGACTTCCCATGTTTTTCCCGTAGCAGAGGTGTCCTGGTAGATTAAGAATATACCCTCGACACCACTGAGCAATCCCCCAGACACTAATACTTCGACCTGAATCGGAGCGACAGCCATCCTATCCAATCTATGACATTATTGGTGCCAACAGTACTTTGGGGAGTTGGATAACTAAATGAGAACAAAGAAGTTTGGGATCGAGATACACTACCAGCCGCGACAGAAATCGCCGCTGATGCAGTAAGCCGCCAATGCCTACTGTGACTGGTCAGATCGTATGGAGATGTAAGCCCTAAGTCACCTAGTTAAAGTCTACTACGAACTATATCTCCATTTACAACTGACTGTTTCTCCCCATCTTCCTCTATCATCTCTACCTATTTTCCTCTCAACATCACGCACACAATATCTAGCCATGGAACAGCTACCCTCCGCCGGGAACACCACCAACGGAAACATAGGAAATTGTGTAAGCTCCATTCAACGTATCCAATACTGCAACCTAACCAAAGCAGTGTCTAGCCCTAGCCTCCGTGCTGGGCAGCAAAGTCTCCTTCCCAAACACGCAGCCCTACAACGACTCCATCAGCACCTACTTCTCCCAACAAAACTGCAACCTCCACCCCCTTTGCATTGTGTCCCCAACAACAGCCGAGGATGTCGCCACCGCCATCAACACAACCACCTCCACCCTCGAAACCACCAACTTCGCCATCCGCTCCGGCGGCCACGCCCCCTTCACCGGCGCATCCAACATCGCAAACGGAATCACCCTCGACCTCCGTGGCCTGGACAGCATAACCGTGAGCCCCGACCGCACGACCGCCTCCATCGGTGTCGGCGCAACCTGGGGCGAAGTCTACTCCCACCTCGACCCGTTAGGCCTCTCCGTCGCAGGCGGACGCGCAGCACAGGTGGGGGTGGGTGGCCTGACGACCGGCGGGGGAATCTCGTATTTCTCGCCGCGATACGGCTGGACCTGCGACACGGTGACTAACTTCGAAGTCGTCCTCGCCAACGGCACGATCGTCAATGCCAACGAGCACGAGAACCCGGACCTGCTGATTGCGCTGCGCGGCGGATCGAGTAACTTCGGGGTTGTCACGCGCGTAGACCTGAAGGCGTTCGAACAAGGCTCGATCTGGGGAGGAAGCGTTTACAATTCTATCGACACCTATCAGCAGAATCTCGAGGCGTTTGCGGATGTGAACGCAGCGGAGGGGTACGATGAGTTTGCGTCGCTGATCACCAGCTTCGGGTATTCGGCACAGGGCAAGGCTATAGTGAATAGTATTGTGTATACGAAGGCGGAGGAGAATCCGGCGGTCTTTCGTCGGTTCATGGAGATCCCCAAGCTGTTTGGTACGGTCAGGATTGCGGGCATGCATGAGATTGCGGTGGAGCAGGGGTCGTTCTCGAAGGTTGGGAAGCGGTGAGTTTGGAGGCATCTTCTTGAGTGGTGGGTTTGCGCTGACTATGTTTCAAGACAGATGACTGTGGTTACCACTCATGGTTCGACTCTGCCCATGTTGGAGGCGGTTTACCAGCGTTGGGATTCTAGTCTTGCCAATGTTGATACTATTCCTGGTATGGTGTGGGCGATTTCTCTGGAGCCGTTGCCGCAGGCTATCTATGCCCGCAATGCCTCGAAGAATGCACTGGGTCTGGATGATGTGTCTGGTTCGCTGGTGGTGACTCTGCTCAGCGCAACCTGGGACAACGAGTCGGACGATGAGAAAGTGGAGAAAGCTGCTCGTGAGCTTTTCGATAATATTGATAATGACGCGCGCAAGTTGGGTCTCTACGAGCCTTTCGTATACCTCAACTATGCGGCACAATGGCAGGATCCAATCTCCAGCTATAAGAGCAAGAACGTTGAGCTTCTAAAACGCGTGAGTGAGGAAGTCGATCCACAGAGGCTATTTCAGACAATCGTACCTGGAGGATTCAAACTACCGAATTGTTGAAGATACCAGTTAGAGCCTAAGTACGAAATAGCAGCTTGTATGTAGATCGATCTGCATCCATAACAACTGGAATAGATCTGCTCTTCTCTCTATCTGATTATATCCAGCGGGAGATCTGTTCCTTCAGCGATAGCGAGGTGGGGTTTCAACCATATCAATATACTCATACTAGTCTTGACCCCAGCAAATCGCCGTCCCGAGGATCCTTACCCCATTCCTGTTCTCAAATGAATTTAGGTTCATCACCTTGGTATCTGGCCGACGTCTGTACTTAACTGACTTCGATCAAACTGAGTATTGAGCACGGTGCATTATAGGTTAAGTTAGGCTACCAGCCAGAAATTCACTAAGCACGGATCTTTCCTACAAGTGACAGAATAGTGTGGAATAAACCAGGGTGAGTTCCACAAGATATGATAAAGAGTGCGAGCTGAATGGCTAGCTGACTCCGCCAGCGCCCATCCCTTCATTTATATATCATGTGGTGAGGGAGACCAGTTAGTGAGAAAGGGAATATAAATATCACAGTCTAGGCGTCTTGCAACTTTCTGCCCTCGACATATAAGCGCACTATCCAAACGTGATCTGGTATTCCTCTTCACGGGAGCAATTTGTTCTAGTTACCACGACCTAATCAACTCCAGCAGAGACAGTCAAGTAGCTCTGATGGCGCTCCCACTCTACATCCCACCTTGCGTTCACAATCCCACCAGCAAATATCACCTTTCACCGCATCAGCAGCCACTGAGAATCCAAATCAAAGGGACCCCTGGTCGCCATCCAGAGGCTTCTACCGGATATCCCGTGGCACCTAAGTCTTCTCAACCGAACATTCCCACAACCGGCAGGCCCAGAGCTAGCCCGGTTGACGTACCAACAGATATACGGACGGGATACATGTCCCGAAGTTGCGGGCGATCTGGTGGTGAGGGACGAGTATTTGGCATGGGTGCCAGAGAAGTACCCGGATCAGTATGTTTGGCTACATCTTACGCACTAATCCCTTATCGAGATCTCTATAGCTAACAATCACTTCCGTCGTCATAACCTGGGTAAGCGTGATTGACTACTATGGTGTCACGTTTGATCATCTTGTCCCAACTGATGAGCCCAACCCCGGGGTGCTACAGATTAACATTATTGAGATTGAGGATGATAACGGTGTAGATGCAAGTACGGGCCTTTTATTCGCGGTCAATCCGGTTGAGTATATTGGGAAGAAGGTCCTGACCGTGCCGCGATGTTGCCAGGTGAGAAAGGGGACAACATATCGCTGGCGGGTGAATGCCTTGGTGGATCAGAGGGTTCACGGGGGACAGCATTTGAAGACAATGGAAGAGTTGGAGAAGCGTTAACTAGAAGTCAAATCGAGTCTGCAGTATACTATAGGAACTGAACAGATTCTCTTGCGGTTTAACAATGCTTGTAAAGGTTTTGAGTAGATGATCCTGCCATCCTCTTCATATCAACCACACGAGCTTTCGTAGCTAGGCCCCTGCGTGATACCTCTTCCTACATACTGACCACCTATCCCTGGATCAACAACCAAACCCCCAAACTCTGAAATCAAGCACATCGCACCCCGACCCCAAATATTCGCACCGTAGGTCGGCCGTGCCATCTCCAAATCCGTATCCAACACCGACACCTACCCCGCCGCATTATTGGAGCACGTCTCGTCCGGTGCCGCGATCTTCGACTGGCTTGACGAGTTGGCATAGATGTTGTGGGTGTCACGTTAGGCTGTGACGTGAGAACTTTGTATTGAATCAAACGCGTAGCGTCATGTAGACGTGGTGGGTCTGCTGGGCGGGTGTGTATGTGTGTGAGTACCGAGCCGATGCTTTGTAGAGGAGCTGGCTACTAGGGTTGTGGGTGATCTTTTTTGTTTTGATTCACTCGCTTTGCGGGCTTTTGACGTTGGATTTGCTCGTCTCGTGTTGTTTTATTTGGGCTTGGTCTTGTGTCAAAGGTGAGGGGGATTAGAAGTGAACGAGTGTGTCAGCCTGGGCCAAAACTGGGATTGTTGCACAGGATGTATTTTGGAGCCTAGGATGTGTCACATTGGTGAGAGCAGTGGCCAAGCCATTAAAATACGGATCAGCACTGAACCCTTCGACACTATGACCACCCCAAAGGGTACACCCTAATGGCTGAGACGTTAAAAGGCAGCAAAGTAGAGCACTTCGATCGACCATCCGGTGTACCACAACATCCCGGCCATACGCAAGATAATCTTGGTTCTCGGTACCTCACCTTGTCAAGATAGGGCTGGCTTGTTCTCCTGGTACCGGTGGATTGGTCAGTATGCTTGCTGGGTCCTACTCTTACATTTGTATCTATCATATCTGGTGAACGGGGTCAGGTTAGATGCACCCGATGAGAGACGTACCACGGTGGAAGCCTTACACTAATAAGGAATTAATGTTTTTAAAAGGTGTGGTCCAGGAAAGAATAATTCTTGGTTAAATGGCAGGTCTATCTCCCTTCGGCCTCAATGTAGACTGGCTCTAGGCCCACATTTCACGCACATTGGGCCGGTACTTCTATAAATTTCCTCCTACATGTTGCATGACATGCGCAACTTCTCGTGGTTGAATCACACATGGCTCTTCCCAGTCAACTATAGTTTACGTGGTTACAAATCTCATTCGATTCTTCTTTCCTTCAGCAGTAGCACGATTGGCAACATGAACAAGATAGACACCGTGCCAAGTACTATACCTGTCACCTCATGTCATCGCTGGTTATCTCCGGGGTTATATGAACTTACATGGTACAAACTGAAACCCATACAGATAGCTCGACCGGACGATACTTTGGACTCTTTCTGGCAAGCTCTCGGAGAATCGCAGGTCATTCAGTATTTGATCAATAAGCTGGAAAAGAAATTTAGCCATACCTCTGACTCTGACTTCATCAAACGCACCCTTTTCTCCTTAAACCCCTCCAGACCTTCTGAAAGGCTACTGGCAAACCGCCGTTGAACAACAGCGACCGAAGCCGCCGGACCGACAATAAACCCCAACTGCTGGGAGAGGTAGTAGATCCCGGTCGAAGTGGCAAGTCGCTCTTTAGGCGCAGTCAGAGACATCCCGATGAATTGCGTGGAGAAGAGTATGCCATTGGACACGCCGGACGGGAAGAGATAGACTAGTTCCCAGGTGTAGCAGCCATCGCGGTAGCGGATGTAAATTAGAATAGATAGCAAGGCAGTGGATCCCACTGCCATTACACTCATTGTCTTATATCGGTTGGTCCTTCCGTTTAATCAGCATGGAGCACCAGATATATTGGTCTATGAACTCACCGTTTGATGATGGCGCCTGCGATCAGGCCGCCGACTGAGACACCCACCGCGGTGACGACGTAGGTAAAGGATGCGAGGATATCAGTTGCCTTTTCGACTCGGATAAAGTACGGGACCATGTTACTGCTAAGCTGTGTTCGAGTGACATGTCAGCAGTGAAATAAGGTTGTCTGCACATCGAACCTACCGCCGAGCGACCAGTTAGTAACATCAATTGTCCCACGAAGTACCCTCCCAAGGAACCCCTCACTAAGCTCAAAGGTATCAAGGGATTTCTGGCCCAGTATGCCTCCGTCAAGAGGAAGACTGCAACGGCGATTGCGAACACAGACGCTAAGAATGGTAGTATTGGTCGATCGTCTGTCGTATTCGAGCTTTGGATCAAAAAAAAAAACAACATGACGATCGCTGTAGCAAAGCTGATAATGCCGCCATAGTCGATGTGGGACGCTGGGGATTGGGGAAGATCCTGGTCGTCATTTGTCTTGCTCTGGTTCAACGACGAGGGAAGGCCGTAATATGCGACCATCATACAAATAATGATGAGAGGGAGTTGGCCTAGAAAAGACCTGGACCTAGTCAGCGTTATAACATTACAATTGAGGGGCTTCACAAGGACTAACCATCTCCATCCCAGTGTCGTGATCAGAAAGCCCCCAACCGGGGCGCCCAAACTGCGACCAGCCACATTGACCACGTTGGCATACCCCCGGAACAGTGCCACCTCGTTTGGAGGCATCAAATCTAGCAGATGTTAGTTGTAATTCTGTGGGTCGGATATGAATATACCGGTTATAATAATGGAAACTAGGGCAACCATGCCGCCCCCACTAATACCAGCCAGTACTCTGGCCAGAATGAGCTGGATCAAGGAAACGCTGGTGCCACTGTATAATATTCAATCAGCATCGTAGATGGTTTGATAAAGCCTAGATAAAACTCGCCATGCCAGGCATCCCAAAGCAAACAGAAAATACGCCCAAAGGAGGACATTCTGCCGTCCATATGTGTCGCTGAGCGTTCCATACTAAGAGAGCTGCGTAAGTACCACAGAATGGACGGTTTCCGGACGACTTACCACTGGTAACGAGACACAATAGCCAAAATTATATGCAACCAGCAGCCACGACCCTTCCGATAGACGGTTGAATTGCGAAGCAATGGAGCTCCATGTTGAGATGACAAGTGACTCATCGGCAGACGCAAGGAACACGCCTGAGATTGTCAGAATACCATGTTATCGTCTCATTTGCAGCACACTCACCAATAAAAGAACCATAGATGACCAATTTATTGGCGCGTTCAGACTTTCGTCTTAGTTCAAGGTCGGACTCAGGACTTCGTGGGATCGTAGTTGATTGCAAACAAGGCGATTCTTCGTCGGCCGTCATTTTGCTCGATTTTCTGAGGGTCAATGAACATCCGATTAACATTCGAGTATTTATAGACGCAGATTGGGAGCACTATTGACATATGTAGAGAGTGCCATTGTCTCATTCATCGAGTACAATCGATACCTCTGAGTCATTGTCATTTGCACTAAATCAACAATGCAGGGAGGGACAAAGATAGTCCATGGATCAGCGGAATAAAGTGATGAGCGCGACTTGGCTGCAGATGGCGTTATTAGGGCTTATTTGTCCCAGCCACTAATTAGAACCCTGTGTTGGCCACTCTCTTTCTACTATGAGATAGGGCGTCTGGTTATCCAGCTGGGTTGGGTATAGAGCACAACACAAACAGGGGTCATACCTCCAGAACTTGATATCAGTGATTTTCTCTTCTTTTCCTTCTTATTATAAGTCACAGATCGATCTCTTTTCTATGTAGTCGCGTACTTTACTCTTTCAGCTTAAGACAGAAAAAATGGTCTGTTTTATGGAAAAGCATGGAGATACGAGAAATGCCTGATGTTATACGTCAAACTCTTATTTTCTTGGCTTTATAGCAAATAAAATCAGAGTAGTTGGCTAGGAAACTTACGATGACGTGCAAATATAAGCTTTAGCCAAGTGACTGAAGCTTTGCAAGAGGCTTCTACGAATGAGAGCAGAGAAGGTCCATAATTATAAAAGTTGAAGGAAATACAGAAGAAAACTATTGAATCCGCTTAATACAAATAATGCAAGTATGTACTTTCATGCTTAGTTTGCGCCTTCATTAGGGCGGAATACAACCTTCTCGCCAGAGACACCCTCCTTATTCTTCGCAAGCGCTTGTTCCACGGCATTCAGTCCCCCTTGAACCAGATGCACTCGGTTGGGGACAAAAAGCTTCTTAGCGATATAGCCATCCTCACCACCGAGATGTTTCGCCAAAGGTTCACTCAGATAACGCAACGCTGGGTTGCTACCCAATCCCAAGACCTGCTTGACTGCAACCTTTGGCTCCTTGGACTGACCAAGGGCAATAGCATCAGAGTCGGCACCCTGGACCGTCACAATCTTATCGGCGCCTTGGGTAGCCTGGACAATCTCAACACCCAATGCCTGCGTCGCTTTCACCGAGATAGCATCGAACACGAATTCCAAAGGCAATCCGCCGATCGCCGCCTTGAAATCCTCAGGGCTCGAATGGGCCCGGTCCAGCACCACATGTGCGCCCAACTTCTTGAGGCACTCGTGGTTTTGCGGGCTGGCGTTGGTCACGATCCTTTCAAAGCCCGACAGCCTGGCGAGTTGAATGGCATATTGGCCCACGGACGAGGCACCTCCGATGATCACGATGGCTTTGCCCTTTCCGACCTGCGGGCCATTCGCGTCCCACGGTGGGGTCAACCCGTGGCCAGACTGGTCGTAGAATGCCGTGACAACCGCCACGGTCGCGAGGCTGATGCCCGCCGCTTGGTCGTCGCTGATGCTGCTGGGCGTTTTGGAGACCAGGCTGGCCGGCATCTTGCAGTATTGTTGGAAGGTCGACGAGTCATATCTGCCAATGATCCCCTGGAAGAATACCCGATCGCCAACGGCGAAATTGGAAACATCGGCTCCGACGGCAACAATCTCTCCCGCGGCATCGGATCCTAACACGGCTGGGTACTCTTTGATAAAGACGTTGTAGTCACGGATCTTCCAGTCGACCGGGTTGATGGCCGTGGCGGTGATTTTGATCGCTACTTCGCCCGATTCCAGTGGTTGCAATGAGCGGTTGGAAATGACATGTTGGGCGTGTGGCTCGTTGACCGTGGCCGCGAGGAATGTGTCGGGGACAGGCATCTTGTGGTTTTATCAGGACAGTGTACTGTAACAGCAATAGTAATTAGAGATATAACAGTCAACTGTTAAAAACACGAACGTAGCAATTAATATATCAACGAGAAGGCAAATGTCACGTCGCTGAAAACATCGTCATTGTCGCCGGCGCTGATGAATCGCTGACTAATATCACTAGTATCACTAATCCAATAAAATCCCTAATTTTCTATCACTAATCGTGTTCACTCATCTTTATTACGTCTTCCATTTGGACGTGGGTTAAACATTTTTCCCCGCCATGTTCATCAGATCCAGATGCATCTAGATACATCTATGGGCCACCGTTCAGGAGTCGTTCCCAGAGTCAATGGTAGCTGGCATAGAATATCCATGGTAATACTACTAGAACCATCATGGTTAGGCTCTATTCACTTTCACGGAGACAGCGCTATATAGGCGTAATCACGATATATAGTAGAGCTTGGACAACACAAAACATATACAAGAACACCAAGACGAACTAGCAGCCTATCTACTCCACAATCAAAGACACTAATGGCAATAAGCTACACAAACATGGTTTCCACCTCCCTAATCACATCCCCCACAATAGATATTGATTTCCCTGAATTTGCCTCGTCAAGCCAAGGTCCTCATTCCCGCCTCACCACTATCATACCTCGTCTCATATCCCGCCATCTCGTCCTCCTGCGCCTGCTCCTTCACACGAGCCTTCTGCACAGCCCGCGCACTATGAATCATAACATAAGCCGACCTGACATCCCGTAGCAGCTCCAGCGGATTCAAATAGACAGCCCAGGCATATAATCCCCAGGGCCCACCTTGGTAGCGTTTCCGGGATCCGCTCAACAAGGTCTCCTCGTTGCCGTCAGACTCGATGGCCTGGTATTCTTGGGGTCGGAGGGCGCGCACCGAAGTTGAGATCTCGTAGGGTTTTGTGCGGTAGGCATAGAGGACTAGGAAGGAGAGCGGCACCATCTGCACGCAGATTACCATTGTCGGGAGGCCCATCATCACGTCGATGTAGGTCATTGAGGCGGTGGGTTTGAGAACTTTTGTTCCTGTAAGGATGAGAAAAAGGATCTGAGTGGTTGTTAGGTATATCTTTCTCCAATGTTTCTTTTCTTGGGGTGAATGAAAAGCCGACCTTCTCCAGGAGAACTACTCCAACGATCAGCTTGAATGCCATCAGCTTGAGGAGTGGCCTGTGCTCGGTCATGTATCCCTTCATGTTCATATAAAATTGGAGGATGGCGTTGATGGCTATTGATGTCGATAATGAGGTGATCACTTGCAGCTAATCATTTTTATCAGCTACAATTCGAGGATACAATGCAATTATGGCAAGATAGTACATACCCAAACGTGAGCGAAATGAGGTGCGGTACTGTCCAGACAGTAGATGTGTAATGACTGGGTCACCACTTGGGAGACAGCGGCAACCCAGGTGATGATTGGGTATTGAAGCACAGAGTACCAAGTCAACTGTAATCAAACAACTGGTCAGTAATTCCTTCATTTCAAGTTCTACTGGTGAAAGACTTACACTCAAGAACGCAAGACCATCCCTTTTCTTCTTCGGCTGCCACTGTCTTTTCGTCTCCAGTGAAGAAAAGAACTCCACTTTACTCTTATCATTGGGAGCCATGAAGTCGCAGAGTAGCATGAGGAAGGCATATAGAGCGACACCCTGGAGCACCTCGGTGAAACCTTGGAGGTAGATGTAGGAATTTGGAAAGCAGATGGAGATGAAGGACAGGACTTGGTAGGAGGGGATGAGGTTGCAAATTCGCATTATTCTGTCAGCAAATTATATTAGCATCGCAGAGGCCTTTCCACGTGGTCGAGGCTCTTTACTTGAGTTGTTCGTTCGGATTGCTCATGCGCATCGCATGTCGTCCCATCAGGCCCAAGATCAAGATTAATACGATCGCAGTGCAGCACCCGGATACGATCATGTTGAATTGGTAGAATATGAGCTTTCCCACGAAGGGGCCACCGCCGCCTGTTGACTTGTCCGTAAGTCCGTTATGTATAGGAGAGTATGTAGCTATCACTCACTTTGTTCAAGATGGTCAGGTATGGGACAGCCAGAGCTGCCTGCTCTTGGATTGAGAATGCCCATGTTGTATAGTACTCAACCGACGACGCTGAAGGAATAGCTTTTTTAAATAAAATGAAATATAGAAAACGAGTGCAGTGTCAACTTATCTTATATCTACCGCCATCATCAAATCCTCACCCAAACTTGACATTCTGCAATATGAAAGTAGGTAGCCTTGTGAATTCCCTAGTCAGGTTGGAGCCAAAGCCCAGCTCAACCCTAACAGCCTCACATTGCTTAACTTCCAACACCGCTGGATAGGAAGCCTGGCGAGATCGTCGCGATGACTCCGCCACGCGCATTTGGGAGCGCAAATAAGCCTTTGATCGGCGTTGTGCAAACTAATTGCCCTTGTTGAGTCCACTCGCCAAGCGATTGGTAGAGCCGATCGGTGGAGCCAGTATGCTTAATTTGCGCGAACTTGCGCTGTCGGTCTAGGAGTAGAAAAATAATTGCGCGGTCTATAATTTGCGCGGTCTATACTCTGTAACTTGCGCTTAGTTTAGAGAGTGATATTATTCAATTAATGGTGAATTTAAAAATAGATTTATTTGCTCGTAAAGTTAAGTATCGAAAAATTATATACACATCGGAGGTAGACACGCCCACACTACCCTAATAATCTGCACATCTATGGAATGATACACTATGATGACCTTCAGGATGAAGTAATTGTATTATCATGTAAAACAATCTAAAAAGTCGTAACTCGTCAAATCGTAATTGAGAAGACAGGGCTCCATCTCCAACTCCATGGAATATACGAAACCCGACCTCCCGTACTGGCATTTGCTACCTTCCTCGAGGTTTACGGTGTAAATGATAACATACTGTCATCGAGCCCAGTAGTCGTGCCCGGGAAATCCGCAGTGTTAGGAAGATCAGTCGTCGTATTCGAAAAGTCGGTTGTAGATAGCGGTAGACTCCAGTCAAACGTATTCTGCAGTTGAGGAACACGGTCCACTGTATGGGGATATGGCCACAGGTTCCATGCCTCGAAAGAACTGAACTGCATGGTGGGCACAGGGGTTTCAGTAATTGCGGGTGTATTTACCACACCCATGGCCTTGTCCCAGTCCTTGACCAGAGAAGCCTGCAGTTTCAAACTGTTCATCAAATCACACAGTCCGTAGACCATCTTGCTGCTTGCGGCGTACACGCAGCCACTTCTAAAGGCAGCCTCTAGCGAGTTTCCTTGGGCCACCCTGGCTGCTAGCTGATGGGCACATTGTGTGAAAAGGTCGAGTTGTTTGTCAAAGCTGGAATGCAGTCTTCCAGAAGCCTTGAATCGAATGAGGTTATTTTCGACGATATTCTTGCATTGGTTCACAATCTCCATTACTATTGGACGGACTGGCGCAATGTAGTTGTTGCCACCCAGCGTTATTGTCGTGCACTCCATAAATTTGGCCAGAATCCCTTGCAGCTTGTCTGGATACCGTCCCCCAAAATGGCGCAGGAATTTGAAGAAATGCGAGGCCCTTTCAGAGTCAGGGGTTGTCATCAGGGAGTTAATGACGGTATTACCCATCTGGGTAGCCTCTTCCCGGAGAATTTCCATGTTATTCTGCGGTTGATCCTTCTGTGCCCTTGCTTGAAGGACTGATGTAAAGAACAACCCGAGGCCAAGCATCCTGGCAATCACACCATGGAAACGCAGCTCGAGAAGTGAGCACATGGCCATGAGCTCATTCTGCTGTCCAGCTTCAGCTGCCTCTGACAGGAACTCATACACAGAATTGATTTCCGCGAGGCATTTCTTTTCGCCCTCTTCGACAACGATAAACAACCGATTGGGATTCATCCAGCATTGCCTCGAGTTTGCCATCGCCTCGATCTGCATATAGGTTGCTGTAGTCCATTTGATATGGAAGATCATGATTGGTGAACAGGGTCTTGTTTGCAACAGGACCTGGTAGGAGTCGATATGCGGCTGCATCCGTTGGAGGACCTGCCGGTAGGCATGCAGTGTCATTGTCAGAAAGTCCCCCAGAAGGAATTCCTCGGCGATCAGCTGAAGTCCCTGGATAGACAGGATAAGCTCACGCTCCATCTCCACACTGTCAATGGCAGTTGTCTCCATGAATGGCATGCTCCCTGGCTCGGGTAATAATCTTAGCCGCTCTGCGATCCGGTATGCAAGGGTAATATACAGCTCGGCTTTAAAGGATTGAGGTGCCACCCTTTTTGATGTGGCCAAGGCCGTTGGCTTGAATGTCGATAAAAAGCGACAAAGAACAATAGAGTCGATATGGGTGGGAGGACTGAAGATGAACTCCTGGCCGTATGACGAAACCGCTTGCTGTAGACTGTCTTTGAGAGACGCATTCCGACGGCGAACCTCCTCTGAGCCTTCACAAGCAGTCAGACAGAGCACTGCAAAGAGCAGCTTGGTGGCGACATTATTGGTCTTGGGGTCGGTTGACAACAAGCGCTCTCTCAAATGGACCAGGCTAGGCATCCCCAGAAAGAAGAGACGCTGCCATACTAATCTACTAACGGCGTTAGCGAGTTGACAAGATCAGGACATTTCTCAGCGGATTCTACAAATTGTCAAGTGTGATAGCGAGGTCATGGCTCACTATATCTGTTAGAGGAGTGCTCCACATTGACATCAATTGAATGTCCGCGCCGAAAGAAGCGTCCTTGGCCAACACCCCCGCGATGAAAGTGCTCGTGTTGGCCATAGAATGGTAAAGATCATCGTCGACGTATGAGAGATTGGTGGCATCTCGCGATCTTTGCAGCATGAGGTTGTCGTCTATCGCGCCCGAGAAAAGATACTGCCGGATCGAGTCCGAGAGGCTGGATGCTTTCTCCTCATGCGGGGAATTGGGCGGGTCCCGCTGGGGCGATTTGCTAGCAATATTTGCGCGTTTTGCGCGCTTCGCTGGTGGACGTCCTAGAAAGTTGCGCTCGATAATGCATTCTAGATCGAGATTGCGACATCGTTCACAGCTTGTTGCTTCGGGCTGTGGAGTGCCC
This sequence comes from Aspergillus pseudonomiae, assembly GCF_009193645.1. Lineage (NCBI taxonomy): Eukaryota > Fungi > Ascomycota > Eurotiomycetes > Eurotiales > Aspergillaceae > Aspergillus > Aspergillus pseudonomiae. Next base: position 119,098 of record NW_022475998.1, read on the forward strand.
AGTGGGCCCAAGTCGACGGACGAAGGCAGCACGCATTTAATTTTGCGCGCTCTGCAGCCGCGACAGATTAAACGAGCATATCTGCCTCTCGGGCCTCGTTCGGTCTTTTGCTCTTGCATTTATCGATATCGTGTCTCGCAGAAGATGTATAGAGTAGAAAGGATATGAGATCGTGGAGGGGCTACAGGTTGACGTTTGAAAAGGGCCTCATGTCTGACTGATCTGACTGATCTGCACCAGCTGGACAAATTCCGACACGGCTAATCATATCAAAGTTTCGGGCGTATTGTGGGCCCTGACTCTATTCTAGGTATAGATAGACCTACTATGGAAGCCTTGTCTGCCGCACTGATGGGTAGTGGGCCAAGCGAAACTGCTGGTGTACATAAGCACTCAGTTAGCTAGGTAGTCCATCGAAGTCCGTAAAGAGCGAACCAGTCACACTGATCTCTACCTCTACTCAGTTCTTTGGGCCTTGTGAGATACCTGTAAGGAGAAATATCACAGTATGGTGACTCCTGTTAGGTCAGCTCCGCAAAACGTAGCCGTCATGGATGTGAGGATAGGGACCAAGTGTTAAAATTAGGTCTAAGATTCTATTATCATTATGAATCAAGCTTATTATCCATACCGGGCCCAATACACCGGCAGTTCGAGCCAGGCCTGACGGGGCCTGACGGTCGGCTTTCCGACGCTCGATTTCTCCCTAGGCGTAAGCCCCATAGCATCGCAGGTCTTTCAAAGTCTGGTACATGGCGCGATGTTGATACAGCACCCCACGACTCAGCCCTATGCTGCAAATATTAGCCATGCAGGGCGCCTAAATAACAATACTATTGCGGGAATTCAAGGTGTGGCGCAATAATTTCCGCTCTGTGTCGGGTGGCTCTAGGCGCAATATATTGCGCTGCTTACGGCGTCACTGGCTAGTGGGCGAGCAGAGAGACAAATATAAAGATTCACTAATATTCTGAAGGCTACATGCTTGAAATTATTCAACAACAATATCTGAGGACAATTTGACACCAATATGCTTCTTAAAAGTGTCTTGCTCCTGGCTGCAGCACAGTCTGTCTTTGCCAAGTGTAAATGTGTATGTTATCGACGATTCATGTCTTTGAGTGAGAGCTCCATATCTAACTTTCTGAGAATAAAGACCCCTACCGACGATTGCTGGCCCTCTGTGGACACATGGAATACCCTCAACAGCTCCGTGAACGGAAAACTTGCACGCAATGAACCCATTGCCAGGCCCTGCTATCACGGCCCAGGCTACAGCTCCGAGCGCTGTCAGAGCATCAGTTCCAACTGGACAAGCAATGTTTACCAGGCAACTTTCCCGATTGGATATAGCTATCCACTTGTGGAAAGCTGTCCCCCTATTAATGCCACGGTGGCTGGCTACCCACAGTGCGACCTGGGCAACTATCCTGTGTACACCGTCAAGGCGACAACGGCGGCTGATGTTGCTGCCGGGATTCAGTTTGCAAACGACAATAATGTGAGATTGGTTATTAAGAACACTGGCCATGATATCTCGCAGCGGTAAGGGCTTAAAGTGGAGTTTTACGAGGGTTTGAATACTGACGATACCAGATCGCAAGGATACGGCAGTCTATCCATTTGGATCAAGTCTATAAAAGATGGACTCCATTTTCACAAAACGTTCGTTCCTTCCAATGGATCATGCCCATCCAACTGGACTGGAAGTGCAATTACCGTGGGCGGCGGATACGTGTGGCAGGACGTATACGACTTTGCCGGCGAGCACGGCGTCATCGCTGTTGGTGGAGCAGATCCAGTAAGCTCATCACTGTCTCAGGCCAGACATTATCTCAGCAGACTAACCATAGTCCAGACTGTCGGTGCTATTGGAGGCTTCATGCAGGGAGCCGGCCATGGCCCCGTGAGCCACTTCTTCGGACTCGCAGCAGACCAGGTTCTGGAATACAAGGTGGTACTGGCATCGGGGGAGCTTGTCACCGCCAATGCATGCCAGTATACAGACCTGTTCACTGCTCTCCGTGGAGGAGGTGGAGGCACCTACGGCGTGGTCCTATCGGCCACGATCAAGGCCCACCCAACGCGTCCTGTGCTGGGCCACAATTTAGACGTCATTGCACTGAATGGAAACAACGCTGCGGTTCTCAACGCGACGGGCAGAATCATGTCGAAATTGGCAGCTCTCTCGGATGCAGGGTATTCCGGTACTGCAATCCTCACGCCTTTACCTGGACCATTGGTATATACACATCCTTTCCTGAACCTACTTGAGAGCAATTCCACCGAGGCTGTAGAAAGTGCCAAAGACGCCATGAACCGGCTCATTCTAGATGACCTGCTCCCACACAACGGAACCTCATATCTGGTGTTATCCACCTTCACCAGCTACCCTTCGTTCCATGCATACTACTCCAGCACCCACCACACAACCCCCGGTTCGAATAGACCGCTCATGGCGTCGCGGTTCTTTGACAAGCAAACACTGGAGTCTCCAAAGAACAATCTGACAAGCTTGCTCGAGACCGTCACCACTAACACCGTGCCCAACAGCAGCCTTTGGGCAACTCTGTTTAACATTGTCGCCGGCGGTAAAGTTCTTGAACCTGTACCTCATACCTCTATGAACCCGGCGTGGCGGAGAGCCCATCTCCTATTCCAGCAAATCGAGGTCTGGCCTGAAGATTTTGGCACCGAGGAGATTCAACAGTTTAGAAACCAGCTCACCAACAGAAAGCTGAAAGCGATGAAGGACATGGCTCCGGACATGGGCACCTATGTCAACGAAGCAGATCCGTACGACCCGGACTGGCGACAGGACTGGTTTGGAGACAAGTACGACTGGCTCGCATCGGTCAAGAAGAAGTACGACCCGGAAAACGTGTTTTGGTGCTGGCGATGCGTGGGAAACGAGGGCTGGGAAGAGGTGACGGGAGGTGCGTGGTTTGGACCGCTGTGCGAGACTGGGAAGTAGTTTAAGGCCTCAAGCAGATGGTTAGCCCACAATTCAGAAAAGGACCCACAGGATCACATAATGATGTATTCTTGTCTCGCTTGAATATTGTGTTTGCTCTGCATGTCTTGGCTAGTAGTCCCTGATCAGCCGGCCTGCCCATTGTGCTCTGCAGTTTCGATTCGATCATATACCACGCTGTAGCTAAGGCTACACAGTATATATAGTAAGTAGTATTCAGCGTGAGGGTCTATTCATCTATTGGATCGAGGACTTGTTATATATGGTTATATGGTAGATGAAAGGTACAAATTATGACATTTACCTTGACAGTCTTGCGAGACATTATTAGGGAATGAATATAGGTTTCCTATAATGACTTTTCTTAACTTTGATTTAATTGACAAGAGTAGCTCAGTAAGGAATTTATGTTCTTAGTCAGTTCAACAACCTCCCTCATGCTACTCGCGGTGTGTGATGCCATGTTGCTAAGCCTGCCAAGCCTCACCACCAGCAAGCAAGCAAGCAATATTCTAGCCATTTGAAAAAACGAAACCCGTCAGTAGGACAACAACACCAATCCATGTATCCCTTGATTAGCCTCTCCATGGGGGCTTATTTTCCTTCTTCGTAAACTGGTCGGATGGTGGCATTCTTCCTGGCTTCGGGTCTTTCTCACGCGTACTATCTGGCGGCATTCCTCCTGACGTCGGGCCTTTCGCAGGCTTACTGTACGGCGCGCGCCAGATATTGAACGCTTCCACGTACGGGCTCTCCTCATCGATCGCGAACGACGTCTTCGGGTCGGTGAAATCGAGCGCCGCAAGGTCCATCAGATAAAGCTTATTTGTCTGGGCATCGTAGTTAAGATAGCTGGGGTGTTGCTGGACCAGCTTATAGCCATTCTTGCGCATCATCCTACGAGATAACCAGCATTCGTTAGCAAATGAATCGGTACCAGATCTGTGGACTCACTCTAAGATATACGCAAGCTGAGTTCGGATACTGTCGAGCTGGCGATTGGTAAGCTCGTCTTGGATCTCATCGACGTCCTCTCCAGGGGGAAGTTGCATGGCAATAAAGTCAACATAGCCGCCGGGGAAAGGCATCCACTCTTCTTGGTCTTGAGTCTCATGGGCAAAATACTTTGGTCCAAGTCCACGTTCAGCCAAGAGCTTTATAGCCTGAACCTCGTAGCAGTAATGCTCTTCCGCGAACTCCTGAACCTCGCCTGGATCTTCGAAATCAAAGTCTTTCGGGTTTAGTTGGTAGCGTATCTTGAGCAAAGACTGTACTTTACTGTCCATGTTTTTGACTCTTGCTAAAACTTGGCGTTGACCCAGGTTTCGATCCAGGACCTCAGTGAGTTGCTCCTCAATCTGGAGCTTCCTCCCGTGGATATCGAAGACTCGTCCTTCCAAGGTGAAGTCCCACATGATGGGCTTGTTGTATGGCTTTGTGTTGATTGGAAATTAAGGTGCTTGTTATGATTTCCGATAGAACATGAAGTTGTGAGGTTTGAAGGTTTTTCTTGAGAGGGGAAAAAGCGGATATGGGTCACCAGCCGAATAAAATGAAGCCATCATTCACGATGACACCGAAATCATGTCACTACAAGTACGTCATCTAAAATGAATATGAATTCACTTTGAGGAAGCGAGAGTATTACCCACGCAAATATCCGATTCCACAGCTCCCGTTTGAGCTAGACGTAGTCTAGCGTCAATCACACACCGAGCAGCCTAGCATCTCTATTATATGAAGTAAATAGAGGGGGTACCTTCTGTGCTTCACAACTTTTTCCTCTCCTCACACCTCTTCATAACTTTGTCCTGCTGATGTTATTTTACACATATCACATAATAATATATCGGATCGAGACAGTCCAAAACTTGCAAACTAGACCAGTGAAGTGTCCAGCTGCGCGAAGCACAGTCAATGTACGTACGTCAATAATTAAAATCCTAATCGCCAATGTCCTTGGCTTATTCCTGCTTGGTACTGATGAGCCAAAGAGACAAAGTCCCCTTTATAACTTCTTAGTAAACAGTGAAAATAGCCCACTATTTCACAAGACACGGTTTTCAATTAACTTAACACCTAGGCTACAAGAAAGGGGAGTATACCGCTCTTAGGCCATACAAAGATATGCCGAACAGTCTAACTGTTGGCCCGCAGCCTTGATGGGATTCGGGGAACACCCCCTACTATAATAGCCTCCCCTTTATTTCTTGTACTTTCTCGACAATGTGTCAGAATTAGCTTCCATAAGCTTTAAATGCAAATACTCATGAGAAAGAAATGTGTTTAAAACACATTCAATACCAGAGTCTTAAGTAGGAATCAATCTAACTGTGAATACATATAATGCCTATGAATCTCGTCTCTTTCACACATCTAGGAAGCAGAGAGATAGATTCTTTTGGTACTCTAGGCGTATATAACTACCGTCTTAGCTACTCGTTCTACATAAGTTGGAAAGTTTCGTTGAGCAGAAGTGATATATCAAGCCTTTGCGTTGAACTCATTGACGATAACAATTGTCCGTAAACATGTCCTCATCATTGAAGCTGCCAATGGTCCATCGCCAATGCCTCTGGTCCCCCATTCCAAACTTGATTACTGTTCCAGGCTTCAGGACCTTGAAACCTGGTGGGTCCCAGTTTACACTGAAACCCACGCAGGTTCGGGACTGGCCAAATTTTACAAGGGAAATCAAGGAACTCCTAGGCCCATGCTGTGGCAAGTATGAGGCCTTTGTGCCTGTTATACCTCGAGAGGTCTTTGGCGTGGCCAACGAATTGGGGGTGCAGGGACGTTTTGTCAACAACGCCCTGCACCCCGTGGGCGAGATCGCCAACCTGCTAAGGTTAGGTGTCTGTTTTGGAGACCCACAATACGGTATAAACAGACGCCAGGATGAGATCAAGAAAGGGAAGAAGCGGAAGCACGGAGCGCAGAAGACAGACGGTGTGAAAGGCAAGCTTGTGCCGGATCTCGTCCTAGTAGATGGCAAGACACATGCCATCAGAGTACTAGGCGAGGTGAAGACTTTCTGGGCATTTACTCCCAAGAAGCATCAGACATGGCATGAGTTTATCTGCGACAAGCTAGGTCAGTAACCATGTGCTGGCATGTATCTAGATTCTCTATGCTGACTGTAGTTTCGATACGTATAGGTCAGCTTGCCAGGTATATGGACGACCACTATACTCGGTACGGATTTTTTACAATCTACGAGTATACGTGGTTCGTCAAGCGAATTGACGACACCCACTTTGCCATGTCCCCACCTATAAGCACAACAGCACAGTCATCTGCAAATAGCGTTTCACTGCGAGAATGTCTTCTTGCGATAGCCCTTAGGGCTTCAGATGATAGAGCAAGCTACTACGGTACAAGGCACGGTTCGAAATTGGTAGGGCTACCACGTGGCACTCTCGAAATTTCACATTGTTGCTAATATCTCTGACCAGACTGTTCGTGGATACCGGCCTATGCGTATAGATCGCAGGGTGAGGCTGAAGCGGGCTCAGTAAAAATACTTTCGGCCAGGAATACATTTTGGAAGTTCTCCACTCTTAAATTTTACTTAGTGGTTAATAGAAATACGCACTTTTTCTGACACTGGTTTTAATCTAATTCAGATAGTTAGCTAACTTAGGATCCTGGTTGATTGCCACAACGCCTTCTCTCCTAGATCCATATCCAGTTGAAAGATCTAACTTGAGTTTGTCTTTACATTTATTGCTATATTACCCCTATCTATTTCATTCATATAATGGAGGCACTAGACTGCTCAATGTGCGATTGAGCCTGGGCTGCATCTGGGAATGAAACGCAAGATGATATCTGAGATACTGTGACTCAGTGCAGTACCATGGTTGTCATCCTGTCATTTCTTCGTTTTCTATTAATTCTGGTCTACTGAGTTAGTATTGACTGTTGGCACTAGATTAACTTAATATTTTTGATAAAACCCCAGTTTGAATATTCATTTCATAGCTATATTCCCACACCCTCGCCTCTGTCCACTGCTACTAGGATTTTCTTTCTCTCCTCTCCTCTCTATCCAGATATTTCATCTTCTCCATCTGTCCATCTGTCTCTCGTTCCAACTGCGCCTTCTGAACTGTTCCTTACCCCTCTATACACCATCCCCGGGTCATCTTCTATGCCTTTCTCGGTCAAGCACTGAGTGAGTGTCGGAGCCACTCCAAAATCAACTCCTAAATCTTACGGGTCACGTGGATTTCAACCTATACTAAACATCACCAGCTTCTTTTTCTTCTCTTTCCACTCAAAGTCTTCCACACTCCACTGAGCCATACTCCTCTCAGCAACGTATTTCCTACTGTTTTACTTCTAGAGCACATAGTCCAATCTTGGGCGTGTTAACTTTGTCGGCTTGGCTCTGCGAACAATGGCCTCATTCTGTGGCTCATCCTTGTGTCCTTCCGCAGATTCAAGCCCATACCCTATCCTCCTTGGGCTCCTCTCTCCCTTTCAGGCTATCTCAGTAAGCTTCCTATCCTATTCATGAAACATGTTCACTGGTACTAACATTGGAAGCCTTAGTAATGGCGTCAGTAATCCACGACCAGTTCAAAGCCACGCTCCAGGCGGCGATGCAGCAGAAAAGCGGCGACTACAAGAACGTCTACCCGATTACTGTCAGATGGGTGAAGGATGACACGGATGCCGGTAGAGGTGCCGAGCACTTTCGGAAAATGCTCAAAGACCTTGATGTTGGACGAGCCGATGAGCTTATTATTTGCGCTGATGACCCTGCACCCAGGTTCACGTTTGAAAAAGCCTGGGTCAAGTTCCTCGGAAACGCCATAGCTGAAACTGAACGCAACTTGGTGATCTTTCATTATGCGGGTCACGGAATGACAAAGACTGGAAGCTTTGTTTGTGCAGACACAAGAGCGGCCAAGAAGACCATCAATGCGAACCGCTACCTCCTACGAGGCGTCAAAGACCCTCACGTTATGTCCTATTCAATCAATACGGATATATTGCTTATTCTTGACTTCTGCTAGGCTCACACCGCCACTCGCGCGCCAGCCATCCCACGCCGAGTGGTCGAAGTGCTCGCGGCGACAAGCATAACAACACCTCTTGCAAGATCTGGACCCGATAACACATTCAATGGAAAGCTTGCTGGTGAAGTTGCTCGGCGAAAGAGACAAGGCCACAAACATGTCGAATTTGCCGATGTCTTTCAGAGCCTCAGAAGCCGTGCGGATAAGGTGTAGCCTACACATGCCGTGCTGGTTGGTGTCTCATCCACCTGTCTGCCCTTGAACGGGCCTAAGATCATTGATCCCACCGCTATCGCTGCGAGTTACACAGCCATTTTCAGTGTAAATGTTGCGAATGATCAGACCGCTGAAGAGATCAGGCAGCTCACCGCATGGATGCGCAACCTGCCGCCCTTCACGGGGTTGGCCTTCGACAGTGTGTTTCGCAAGTCAATTTCTACATGAAGCAGGATCATGCGCGCTACGGTTTTATTATAACCGATCGTGAACTTGCCACTATCTGGAGGCTCGATAGAAATGGCAATTTGTATCTAAAGAAAGTATAACTACAGAATCTCAGTTATCAATTGGACGCAGAGTTCTCTCTAAAACGTTGTATGTACAACTCACTAGTATAACTATGACAACAGTGGGACATGCAGCTATATAAATAGAGCAACATATTCTGTATTAGCAAGAAACTTACAGTTACTATTTGCATTTAACTATAGGGCAGATCATAGCAAGCACTACATATACTCAACTGAATATCAATAAAACAACAATTGCAGGAAAGCAAAGCTATAATATCAGAGAAGACATTAGGAAAGTCCATCTACCTTCCAAAGATGCAATCAATGGAGATACCAGTCCTGGTTATTTGCCGCGAGTATCCCCAGATACCAGATTGCAAGTAACGCAGTTAGTCTCGTCTGTGAAGTGGTACCCTTTGTAGTCCAGGGGATAGATGCCGAGAGCTCCAAATTGCCGTTTCTATCGAGCCGCCGGATAGCGACAAGTTCACGATCGGTTATAATAAAACCGTAGCGCGCATGATGTTGTTTCATGTAGAAATTGACTTGGGATAAGACCTGTTTAAATTCTGTCCGACTATGGGAGTTTTGGTGGTTTCTCAAATCAAGGGACCATTTGTAGGAAGGTTTGATTTTACTCGGGAGGCGGTTCGGTCTGGTTTTGGCCTCGAGATTCGGATTAAAGAAGGCAAAGTCGGGAGTGTAGTTATCAATAGTTGCAGCCATTGCACCAACATCGTAGTGTATAACAGTGAAATTACCCAGCTGTTGGGTAGACTGCATATATGAAAATCCACAGCGAAGAGCACGTATAATCCGGTTAGTTAGATAAGAGTTAATACGGGATCTGACTGCCGCCTCAGAGTTTATTGGCCGCGGAGGAGAAGATTGAAATGGTTCATCGTCAATTCGTGCGGCAGCTAAAAGGGTCCCGTACTGTTGTTGGATAGAAGTGAAGTTGAATCCTGCCCAGTGGCCCACATTTCTGATATCACCAGCTCCGTAATTATCATCCCGTGTGTTCTGTGGTGACTGTCCTTGTTCGATGATAGGCAGCAGAGGAGGACCATGTTGTAAGTACGTCATGAGGCTAACTTGGGTCGCCATGGTATATCAAAAAAAAGAAAAAGAAGATGCTGTCAAAAAGATCTGCAGAAGGAAGCCTGATACTGATACTTGTTTAGTAGGCGCTTAGAAACTAACCCAAATGTTTTCCTCTGTATATGACTTCATGGGTGCGTAGGAAACTACCGAAGTACTGTTTCAACCTCGCACAATATTGGAGGGATTGGCCAAGGAGAGAAGTCACATGTGCCGCACTTAAATTGGCAAGTGGGCGCTTATGACATCGAATCTTCGAAAGGGATGAGCATTCAACTTCCTATCTGATTGTGTCAGTCGGCCACCCAAGTTGGAAAGCCAACGCACGCACAACTTGCACTCAACCCTCGTCTTCCGCTTTGTACTTGCGATCTCCACATAGCCCTCATGTCTAATGAGATTGATGCGAAACTACTATCGGAGGTTGAATTCCTCGAAACGCTGAAGGAAAGTAAATACTCAGTGGTTTTCAAAGTCCGTTTCCAGGAAAGGATATGTGTTATGAAAGTGGTAAGTATTCTGAGTTATTTACTGGCTTCTTTCTTGCTTATGATTAAAGTATCATGATAGAGGCCCGTCTGAGTATGATCCCCCTGACCGCGAAGTCAATCTTTTTATTTCTGAGTCTACCGCATACCATCGAATGAAATCGAAGGGCTTATGCGAAAGGGGTGTTGTCCCAGATTTTTATGGGATAATGAAAAATATTCAGCCGGCTCTTTGTCCAAATCTTTATATGTTTTTTCACGACATACTGCCGCCTAATGCTATTTTTATCGAGTATATTCCCAATCTGCAGTCAATAGACCTATCCAACTTTTCAGTACAACGCCTGGCTAAGCTCCGCGAAATTCTTGATGATATTCACAGGGTACAAGTTCTTCATGGTGATGCAAAGCCCCGCAATATGATGGTATCTTTAGGGGAGTACGAGAGGGTACTCTGGATAGACTTTGACTCTGCCCAGACATTTTCAGAGGGTGGTCGTTCACCAAGACAGCAAGAGTGGATCGAAGAAGAAGATGAGCTGGTGGACTATTTTGTTGATGCCTTGGTAAGTTCTAGTGTTCTCGCTACGGCTTTTACTGACTGTCAAATAGGCTCGGGATTTCAAAGAAGGGAAGCTGAACCGTGCATATTCGTACTATTATGAGTGGTACATATAGGCGGGAAAAAGACCTAGCTGGAGAATAGTACTTTGTACACAACGTTAAAACCTGGTGCTCTAGATATCTTCAAACGAGTAATATCGAGTCGTTGGTTCTTATACCATATTAGTTCTTCTGGTGAAATCCAGCATCAGATACATAATTGAATGGCGATTAGGTGGTGGACTTTTCTGTATATTGTTATCTTTTTCTTTTTATCTGTCGGTCTCTTTGAAAAGAATATATTTGCCTTCTCTCTGTCGGTTTTCAGGGTCCTAAAACAGATGAATAGCTGGTAATAACTTATCAGACTGATTCTAAACTGCAAAGAACGCCAGGGTCTATGTACGAGGAGCTTGGAATTTACTGGTAAACCCAGCCGTGCTGTGGCATATGCACTTCTGCGCTTGAAAAGGTGCAATGTCTCACCGGTTCCCTCCCTTCAACCTCTCCCCATTGCAGCGGCAATACTGATTCATCTTCTCGGGATAGGTCCGCTGGATTCACATTGGCATGACAAGCGGCTGCAATAGCCAGACTACAGCTCCCGGCGACTGGCATCCCAGACTTGAAACGTCTGAAGCTCAATCCGATAAGAGCACCCAGAGCGACAGCTCCAACCGAAATGGTTGCCACAATGGCCAATGCCGAATACCCACAGGTTATTATATCGTTGGTGGGATCTCACTGCTGATCCACCGTGTACGCTTCGATCATGACAAGGAAAAGGCTCTCGGATATGAGCCAGTGCACGAGCGTTGATACAATCATGAATGGAATGGCGTAGCGGTATGGCAAAGAGAGGAAGTACGTGCTTCGTTGTGTGCCCATTGGCTCGGAAGAGACTCGCAGTCCTTTCCGCTGGCTTGCATACTGACTCCATTCATGAGCTAGGGCCATGGTCGTGATAAGACCGTTGCATGCAAAATATAGCATGGAGAGTATGAGTTGGGGTAGATTTGCCACTAGGGTATTGGCCACCACTGACGAAATTGTGTATCCCCCAGAAGAGATCAGTGTTTGGGTGCTAATTTGCCCTAGCCCGACACTCCAGATTCCGGTCGAGTCGAAGGAGAGCATTAATCCGAGCGCAAGGAGGGCGCCGCAGGCTACAAGAGCAACTGAATAACTGCATATTATCAGTCAATTCATTTTTACTAGCAATGTAGAGAACTAGACAGAGATGGAGGTCGAGTACTGACCATGTGATCCCAAGTGACCATCTCCTGCGAGACATAGCCGACCGCCATCTTTTTGGGTTTGCATCGAACTTCATGGTTCTGCTGATTCTGGAAGATTTTCTTACAGATTCCATAGTCAATAGACACATGCCTCGCGAGCATTGGTCGGGTGCTCTCAAGAAAGATGAAACTGCGTCACCAGTGGTAAGAAGGGGAGAGTCCTTCAAGTTGAAAGCGACATAGCACAAGACTATAGCCTTCACAATATTAAATGCGATCACAATGACCACCAAATACAAACTGTACTGTAGCTTGCAATGTGGAGTAGGCTCCTCAACAAGGCAGTACTCTGATTTATACCCACCCACTGTCCAATTGTTTTCGGCTACTCGAGCTTGGACTTGTGGTAGAGAAGTGATGCATGGAGTCAATTGCCACTCATATTTATGATGTTCCAAGTCTTCACATATCCAGTTATATCCACTTGCACCGACAACGGCTACGTTAGTTTTAAAGACCTGTTGCGTATACACAAGATTGAAATGATCGGCCGGAGTGGCGTTGCCTGTCACTAAAATGAGACTGCCATATGTCGACTGAAATGCAGTGGCATACGCATTGACACACGCGGAATTGTCAAGTCGGCGTAGGGTGCCGTTTTGCGCTTTCGCATGCAGTCTGAGAGCTGCTTGTCGGTTCCCGTTATCCCCAAAGTCCGATTCTATAACCGAAACAGCGGTGTCATTCGGTGAACCGTTTGCGGCAAAGACATGATAAGCGTTGGCGGACACTGACGAGAAAACGGTAGAATTGTACCTAGGGTCTGAATATTAGTTGAAACTTACAAGATTATAAGACACGTTGAGAACGCGACGAAGCAAGGCGCGTACATCAAATGGAGAGGAAGAGAGGAGAAGGCTAAACACATCCACAGCCAGAACCGTTTCTTGGTTATTTGGGACAGGTTTCGCACACTCAACACACCGACGTCGAGCCATTGTCCGGTTCGATGGGCTGTGTCAACCTCTTTCCTCGTTGGTGCACCCAAAACCTGCTGCTTTATAGTGAGTTTGTGTATGCGTATGGTGTTAAGAAAAGTGTCTCAAGCATACCATACAGTAGTTGCTTGCACTCAAGAGAGAGGTGCTTAAAATGTTAATGACCAAGTGAAAGCCTATACCAGCATTTCGGACCTTCTTACAGTCCCCCGCGTAGAGGACTCCTTGACCATCTTGAACATGGCGATGCTGAACAGCCCATAAGGTAAAGCCTAGATTGAAGACAAGCACAACCACGGAAATCACGCATCCGAACAAAAGCGTGCGCCTCCAACCAACGAACTGTTCTTTAAATGGCTTCGGCCTATTCCTGTCTGATTGAATGTCTGGATGTCTGAATTCATATTGGTAATCTTTGTTCTTGCTTGAATTGCCATCGGAACGCATCAGTGGTTCCGCATCTCGTCGAAGAAGTGTCAACTCCATATGTTGGACGTAGAGTGAGAACTGTATCAACTTGAAGCAGACAATGGACGCAAATTAAGAATATTTTGGTTTCGGGGAAAGGCTGGACTTGGGGCTCTCATGACTTTGACAATCCCCCTAGGGGACGGCATAAAACTTAGAGGCGTCTCTATTTATTTGATTCTGGGCTGTGTTCGGTCGAAGGCAGCCATGTCTGGACTGCTTAACCCGCAGCTCAAATCCTTCGCGTCAGGTTATCAAAAAGATTAAATGGGTGCCTCGTATTCTGTGATGCCGATCACAACGGACCCGCTGAGCCATTCGCGACTTCACGGGAACTGTTTTAAGTTCAGCCAGGAATATGTTCGAGTCCTGTGATAGGGAAGAGTAAAATGCTCCTGTCTGGATATGGGGTTTTGCCTGGATGATCCCGAGCGCTATGGATCGACCTCTTCCACTAACTGTTGGCTTGCGCACATACCCCTGCTTGATTTGGTCAAGCTTCATCGCATCGGTTCGTGTATCCAAATCTCCTCATGACCAACGATTATCTGATACAGTGTACCCCGGAATGTCTCTGGTGCTCGACGTTCTAACAGTCACAGTGACCCGATAATCTCAATTACAGTACAACCCAGTCGAGTACTAGTAACCAATATATTATCCTATTGCTGGGGTAGAGTACTGCCCCACGTCGATACTCAATCGCAAGTCGCCGTCGACTGCAAAGAGAGACCCAAAATGCTTCAATAGACGGTATCATAGTCCCCGAATGGGGTGGTACTGTGGCATGGCATCCAGATAGCCTCGGTAGCGCTAGCTCTCCGCCAGAACCTAACTTTCATTCGTCATCACTCCTTTCTTCCACCTTAAATGGGATATAGGTTTCCCCAGTGATTGTACTCTGTCAAGTAGTTCTATGTACTCACTGTCCGCGTGTCAGCCTGTCATAATACGCTTCACGCCTGTCAGCAAGGTAACTAGATGCACTCTTCCCTCCATTGTCTTTTGCTTCTGGGTCCGCACCATGGCTAACTAATAAGTTGTACACTGTGGAGGAATCCGCGTAGGGGGACAACGGGGCCTTGTGTAGCGGTGTTTGACCATATTCGTCTCGGGCGTGGATATCTAGACCCCACCGCAGGAGCGCACGTATTGCATCAGTGGCACCTTCTAGGGATGCATGATGCAAGGCTGTTTGTTGCAACGCATCTCTGGCGTTTTTGTCAGCGCCAGAAGTGAGGAGCGCTTCAAGAGCTGCAATGTTTCCTTGCATAGCTGCCCGGTGAAAGGGCCTCTTGCCCTCATAACCTTCTGATTCGATGTTTGCACCGTGCTGAAGAAGCAAAGGTATTAGATGGGCCTTATTGGAATCAATCGCACAACATAGCGCATTTCCACGACGTCCAGTCCGGTTCAAAGATACGAATTCGATGTCAGCGCCGTACTCGACTAGTAAGTTGATGCACTTCTCTTGATTATGCCCGATTGCAAATGCCAAGGGTGTATACCCGTAATGGTCCATTACGTCGGTCTTTGCACCAGATTTGAGAAGGACACGGACAACCTCTGGATGATGATGACGGACTGCAACATGAAGCGCTGTTTCCTCTGAGATATACGCCTTTTCTTGTATATCTGCACCCTTGTCAAGAAGGAGCGATACCACTGCTACAGAGCCGCTGCATGCCGCATTCAGTAGATCACACGAACCCACTGCTGCCCCGGCATCCAGAAGTAAAGTTATCACCTCTGCGTAGCCGTACCTTGCAGCTAACTGTATCGCGGACCTTCCCTGTAGTCGTGCGGAAACAACAAATCCGGTCTCCAGAAGTAGCTTGACTATGTCTGTACAACCACGCTTAGAAGCAAGAGGCAAGGCCGTTGCTCTGTGTTGAGCATGATGTTGCGGCACCATGTCCCTTTCTAACAAGACTTTAACAATGTTAAAATTCCTACCATAAATGGCAAAGTGCAAAGCACACCACTTTAGGTCATGTTGGGTTGACTTTATCTGCGCGCGAGAAGAGTACATGTGGACTCCTTTGTCAAGCTGAATGCGTGGGTTCACAAAATAGTCTTCACGATCCTTTAAGACCAGGAGTTTGAAGATGTTCTCATGTCCCCCCTTTGCCGCCAGATGCTTTGCACCTGGAAAAGAAGGGTCATGAGGCATTTCGGCACCTCTATCGAGAAGAATCTTGACAGTTCCCTCATGCCCCCCCTGGGCGGCCTTAATCAAGATACCTGAGAGCTTGCTGCCTATAGACCATAGTATTCGCTTAGACAACATCGCCACAACTTCTTCATATCCAGCTGAAGCGGCAGCGCTCAGCGCCTGTATACCACGTCGAGATGAAGGCCGCGCGCCATGCTTCAACAACAGTGGGATAGCCCACTCGCAGTTCCGCACGGCGGCTGTCTCGAGTAAATTTTCCACCACAGTCGTTTTTGTCATATACCAGATCCTTCGAAGACGGATCTTGTCAAGGAACTCCAAGAACGGTTCGGTGGGTAAACGCACAAGAAGCATCCGCACAACTGACTCCTGGCGACAAACAATGGCAGCAGTCAAGCATTTCTCTAAGCAAGTCAAGCTTATTAAGTGTGAATTTGCGAGTAGTAATTTGTGGACCAATGCGTCATATCCTTCCTCACATGCGATATGGAGTGCTTTTTCTGGGCCCGTATTCATATACCAACATTTCGACGTCAACGGCTCCAGTTGTGCAAGACACGTTTGGAAAGACGCTCGGGGAACGGTAGATATTAAAGCGGCGAGGAAGTGGTTCCCTGCCAGTTTGAGTCGGAAACGATCCAAGACGGTCAGATAGGAGACAATATATTTTATGGTGTCTGCTGGTAAAGAAAGGAACCCCTTTCAAGAAGTGAGAGTCAATGACTATCCTCACAGTGAAAGAAAAGGCCACACGTGTCAGCCTCACGTACCATCGCAACCGGGGCCATAAACGTGTTCTTTGAACCCTTTTTAAACATGTCAGCCTGATGGTCCCTTCATACTAACCTTAGGAGCAATGTACCCTGTCGGTTGAGAGGGTTAGACGTTTTAGTGTCCCGAACAGAGACGCATGCCCTCCCTTCTCTTTTCTGCTGCCGTCTATCGCCCGGCTGGTCATGATGGGCGGGGGGTTAACTCATAGTAGTGTGGTATTCAGTGACGAGAGTTGTTGATAAGTCACTGTCGCTGCAGTATGTAGCGTTAGCGAGAGCCTCCTTTCCCCTCTTTTCCACTTGCCGGTCGCCGCGTAACTCTGATTAGCGCTTCCGAAGGGCGTGCTCGTATTCCTAGTCTCCCAGCAACAAGACCATGCATTTTATACTCACACTAAGTCACGAGCTTTTTGGCAGTTCGACAGGTCAATGCTGGATAATAATATCTTCAATTAATATATATGCAATGTAGACAAGGGTATTGGTTATTCCGGTGGTTTCTCTATCGATATATCAGACAATATCTGTATACAATCTATGCAAGGGCCGACTGAGTGTTGTAAACATCGCTTCATGCAGTGTCTTTGGGAAAGTCATCCTCCCAACCAGAGACATCATTGACGCTGATTTGTTGGTAATCAAATTATTCAAGAGCATGAGACGTCATGGACCTTGGTAACGCTGGCCAAATATATTCCGATGGATACAGCTGATAGAAGGGGGAGAACAACATGTGAGAATAAAGATAAAGTAAGAAGTTTCTATGGAAGGAAATTAGATGGGGCGTCATTCATTGCCCATATACAGTATACCTACAAGTCTTACATTCTTGGCTTGTCAACATTGAGAAGCAATTCGTTCACGGCCGTTGACGCCGAAGAGATCGCCCCAGTAATCCAGGCATGATGTAAGCTTAAATGCTCCCCAGCAAAATAAATGTTGCCCTCGCACCTCCCTATTTCCTTGGAAAAACGAGAAAACTGACCAGGGAGATACATACATCCCCCTGTTGACGAATGGCAGGACCAGCTGATATCGAATGCTTCGATGAACTCCTCATAAACGTCCAATGCTTCATCTTCCCCAGCAAACAATGTTCTGAGGTCGTGCAGAGCTAGTTGGACACGATCTTCAAACGGCATGGCACTCCACCGTACAGCGTCTGCCATCCAGGAGTACAAGAGTAAAACACCAGACCTATTAGCTCCCAGGTCATTGGACGGATAGATCACCCATCGCACTCTAAGATCGGTCATACTTTGGCCTCCAAAGCATGGGGTAGCAAATGTTTCCCAGAAACGAGATCGAAAGTGGATGCCCATCTTATAAAGTGGTTCATAATAAGTAGCACTTATTGCCTGCTCCTTGACGAAACTCCAGCGCGGTCGTTCCAACATATTTTTCAGTGATGAGAGAGGTATTGCCATGATAACCCTGTCAAATACTCTGGTTATAGTAGAAGAGGCCCCCTGAATCACAAGACTAACCTTTTTGCCAGGACTCGTATGAACCTCTCTGACGGCTGCGTTCCTGTGAATATTGTGGGCTCCAACGAGACTGGCGATGGCATCAATCAGCCGGGACATGCCACCTTTGATTGTAACCCATTCTATTTTGAGCTGAATTAGTTGACGTGTTCATCCAGATTGAGATATACTCACCTTTGGTACCAAAGTCTAGGTACTGCATAATGACCTCCGTGAAACTTAAATCATATTGATTGGTTTGACTCGTCATCATCTCCACAAAGTCGATCACTTGGTGTGGCCATTGGACAACCTGGCGTAAATACTGGCGAAAAGACATCTCGTCATATTGGAGCACGCATTTGAAACCTGCCTCGAAGTCATTCGCTAAAAGTGTCATCCACTCTCCAATCGCACCCTTCAAAAGATCCTGCGCGCTCTGATTACAATATTCGTCCGGTAATCCGAGTTCAGCCGCCAAACTGATGTCTTTGGCCTTTCTCTTCTTTCCGCGCACAAATACTATATTGTTCTCATGTGTCATGATGTAAGGGATGAATTCAATCCTCATCTCACGAGACGTGTGCTGATTTAAATGCCTCGTGAGATTGAATACTGGACGGTGTATCGAAGTACAAGGTATGCGCATGGCTCCGGCCTCAAAATATGGATCGTCATTCAATGTGTTTGGTGGGAAGTGGTATGTATATATTCGGCCGCCGAGGCGGTTGGTTGCTTCAAAAAGCGTCACTTGGAACCCTTGTTGAATCAGCAGTAATGCTGAATAGAGACCTGAGATCCCTCCGCCAACAACACCGACATGCATTTGGAGCTTAGGCTGTAGACATAAATCAATACCAATGAAGGAGAACCAGGCCGCATGCTATGGTCTATTGTCAACTCGTCCGGTGTAGGGGGCACCACTACTCGGCATATAACAGAGACTATGCTATCAAGTACGCATGGCCATCCTCCATAATTCCGTCGCATAATAATCATATTGCAATTGATTGCATTTAAGTGCAGCATGCGTCGATCAGATGATTATTGCCCCCTGACATATCACATACCGCCGCCTCCAATGGCTTACCACCTTGACCACACCGCTACAGATGGCCACGATACCCGAGGTTCTCCGGAGATGTAGGCTGCTGAGCTTGTCAGCGCTCATTGGGGCATTCAATGGATAGTCCCGACTTACAATGCATGTCTGCCGCTCAGTCTGTTGAACAAGCTATCCAGGAGCCAACTATGTTGCCAGCCTCTTGTAGAAACCCATTCTCTCCATTTTCTCATTCTGTACGCGGTTGGCAGCTACTCGGTTCGGGTCCGCGCAATGGTACAGGTACTTACCTACCAAAGCTACCGAGGTAGTTGCCTTCACGCAGGCATCCTCAATCCTGCCACCCTTTTTACAAGTCAGTAGAGAGATGGTGGCGGTGAGAAGTGATATTTGACTTTCATCTGCATGTGGATTGCTTCCCTGTGACGCATTCATCTTCTGAGAAGGCCTAATATACTGAGCCGATATCTTATCTGTGCCATATCACTCATCACAACATTACTACTGTTATCAGTGGAAAAAACCAATAGCATGACGGTTACTCCTGAGACTCGTGGAGCATTGCTTCCACATGTTGTCGATAACTTAGCGGAGGCCAGTTCGGCTGCTATTTTTTGCGTGCATCCCATTTCTCCCGACATCTCTGACGGGTGGCAAAGTATCACCTTCAAGGTTCTCGCCCAGGCCGTCAATAACCTGGCATGGTGGATAACAGACAGCATTGGACATGGCAAGGGCCTCGAGGTATTGGCGTATATTGGTGCAAATGATGTACGATATGCCATTTTTTTATTGGCTTGCTTGAAGTCTGGATATGTGGTAAGAACAAGAGTATCCAACATTCTCTCGGGCTTAATGGCTAATAAACTACCTAGGCATTCTTTATATCTCCACGGAACCAGGCAGGGGTTCATTCAAGCCTGTTGCAGTCCACAGCATGTTCCAAGCTGGTTTTTAGCGCCGAGCGCGAAAGAGAAGCGACCGATATCAACACCGAGGAATCTAACATGAAGAAATGGGAGATTCCGTCGCTGTGGGAGCTTCTTCATCGCAAAGGGGGTGCATTTCCCTTCAATAAAACGTTTGAGGCTGTCAAGGATGAGCCGGCAGTCGTTATTCATAGCTCAGGCTCGACAGGTTAGTCCATTCATTCTATCATTAACATCATGAATCACCGGCTCACTAAAGACAGGCACTCCCAAACCTGTGTACTTGACCAATGGTTATCTCTCAGTTCTCAACAATATCACAACACTAGCGACACCTGCAGGAAGAACCAATATAATGCCCAGTTCTATGGAGGGTAGAGGTCCCATCCTATCCATGAGTCCGTTCTTTCACATGATGGGTCTCTACATGTTCACGGAATCAATTTTCCATGCGACCCCTTTCGTACAGTTCCCTGACAGGCCAATGACCATCGATTTATTTAGCCAGGTTGTCAAGGCTACTCGTCCAGCGCACGCAATGCTTCCTCCATCAGTTATAGAGGAGCTAAGCGCTTCCCCAGAAGGGCTGAAATCATTGCAAAGCTTCCACGCAGTGATCTTTAGTGGAGCACCGCTCTCATCTGACGTTGGCAATAGACTGGCGAGCACGGTTCAGCTGTGTTCTTTCCTTGGCTCTAGTGAGGCAGGTGTTATCCCAGTTCTGGTGCCAGAGGACAAAAAGGACTGGGCATATTTTGAATGGAACCCATCATATGGTGTTCATCTGTTGCCTGTTGCGAGAAACCTATACGAACTCATCCTCTGCCGGCCCGGAAATGGCGAGCGAGATTTTCACGGCATCTTTCACGTGCTCCCTGATCAGTACACCTACCATACGAAAGATCTCTTCAGTCCCCACCCCACAAAACCTAACCTCTGGCAGTTCCAGGGGCGTCTCGATGATGTTATCGTGCTCAGTAACGGTGAGAAGTTCAATCCGATCTTGATGGAGAGGAAGATCGAGAGCCACCCTTTGGTCTCAAGAGCAATTGTTACTGGTCAAGGAAGGTTTCAGGCCTCGCTGCTTGTGGAACCTATCTGGGAAAAACTGGGCGATGCTTCTGAAGATTCCCTTATTGATCAGATATGGCCACTTGTGCAGGAAGCCAACCGCCTTGCTCCCGGTTATGGAAGACTGTTTCGGTCGACCATCGGCATGACCTCGAAGACCAAACCATTCAAGGCATTGCCCAAGGGCTCAATCTCACGTCGGCAAGTAGTTGTTGATTATGCCCGGGAGATTGAGGAGATCTACGCCCGCCCAGATAGAGAATTCGTGGGGAAGTTACCCAGTAATGCTTCTCCTCTGGATCTTTACAATTACCTTCCACATGTTGTCTCCTCTGCCCTCAATATACAGGATATTCCGGAGGACTTCGATCTTTTCTCTCGTGGAATGGACTCTTTACAGGTTCTCCGTCTTGTAAAGGCCTTGCAGGGTGTACTTCGTTCTCACTTCCCCGGTAGCAACTTCGAAGCAATTACTAGCCAACACTTGTATTCCATTCGGAATATGGACAGCCTTACAAAGTTCATGTATTCGTTGGCCACGGGGAATAGTGAAGGTGTCAAATCACCTGTGGATCTTGACCAGTCCCGGTCCAAGAAATTTGCAGCTTCCGTCGAGAGGTTCACATCCAGTCTTCCCACAAACCTATCTCAGAAAACAGACAAGAAAATTAGAACAGGGAGCACGGTGCTAGTGACAGGCTCAACAGGATCTCTGGGTACTTATCTCCTGAGCAAGCTTATTGATCAACCAAAGGTCGAACGAATATTCTGCCTGAACAGGGCCGAGGATGCTCTATCCAGACAACATCAAAGCTTCAAAGACAGAGGCTTGGTCTTCCCCCCGTCCGCCCTGTCTAAGGTCACGTTCTTTCAATTCAGTCTGGGCGAGGAAAGGCTTGGTCTGACACAATCACAATATACTACGTTACAGACCTCTGTCAATACTATATTCCACTGTGCGTGGAATGTGAACTTCAACCGGAGTTTTGCCGACTTTGAAGATATTGAGCTCCGAGGGCTTTCTCAACTATTGTCTCTGGGTATGGAATGTGAGCATGAAGCCCACTTCCATTTTCTCTCATCCATCTCAGTTGTTGGGAGGTGGGGAGTGAAGAATGATTATGACACCGGCGTACCAGAAACTATTGTCGAAGATGCAGCAACGGTACCTTTGCAAGGTTACGCGGAGGCGAAACACGTCGGGGAGAGAGTCTGTGCCGCGGCTGCAGCTCGTTATGGCCTTCCCATCACTATCTACAGGGTTGGGCAGCTTGGAGGCCCCACGACGGACAAAGGAATGTGGAATAAACAAGAGTGGCTACCAGCCCTCATCATAACATCCAAGGCGATCGGCGAGGTTCCGCAAACTCTTGGCCAGGTGCCAATAAATTGGATACCTGTAGTAAGTACAACAGAAAGTAAAATATTTTTAAGATTTGGGTTAACAACCATGACAGGATACTTTAACACAAATCGTCCTCGAAATCGCCGATTCGCGTCAACACTACCAAGCAGGGAAAACATTTTCGCTCTTTAACCTTGTTAACCCTACCGTTGTCCCATGGGAATCGCTCATCACGGCGATACAAAAACGATTCTCTACGAATGTTGTCGCTGACGAGACGTGGCTCGCGCGTCTTGACAGCATCGAGAATATAACAGATGCTGATCTTGCAAATAAGCCAGCGTTGAAAATTCTCGATGTTTATAGACGTCTGTTCGCGAAAGACACATATCCCAAGTTCAGCATAATAACGAATAAGGGCCAGCATGCTAGTTATACCATGCGCAACATTCGGCCTGTGGATGCAGACTGGATGGATCTCTGGATGAAACAGTGGGGGCTTTAAGATCTTACATTGAATCAAAGTATAGTTCCATAATTTGGTGATTTCGGACGAGGTTTAGATAGTCTATACCAGTGAAAAAGGCTCTTTATGTTGCTCATTGTTGGAGAGCAAGCACAAGACGACATGGGCCCTGGTAATAGTGCTCTCATCAGAGTTGGCACCGAGATTATAGTACTTAAGCCGCATCTCTCTAGCATCACTTGAGAGATCTATTTATTCCAGGACTCATGTTACACCCGCAGTAAGCTTTGGTGGTTTCTTTTAAGCAAGTGTTATCAGTGTCATAAGTCCTGTAGCCAAACTTCGATCGACAGTAAACAGTATCCTTCAACGCTATGAATTACAGGAAGCTGCATCGCATAGGTATTACCCTCATGTTCGTCGGACAAATGTGGACCGAAAATCAATGCAGATCAGGTCCAGTTTATCGGAAATGAGTTATCCTTGCCCAAGCTGCGGAATGCAACCCTAACCACTGTTCTCTCGTTAAGTCCTGTTTGTATCCTCTGCTCGTATCCAAAGTCTTGAACTCTACCCTACCGTACATCGTCTCAAGTGGACGAATACTTCATCATGGGAAGATCGCCTCGATGGAGTATTTTCGCGTTCCTCCGCGATGGCTTTTCGTCCAGATCACAGACGAAACAGGCGCCTGCGGATGGGGGGAAGCTTCCCTCAAGATTGCTCTTCTTATAGTCCGATTATTACCGTTGCAACCATCCCAAATTTTGCTTGTAGTCAAGTTTGGGACATGCGGCGGACGAAGATACGTAGCAATGCGGCAACCTGTAGGATTTCAAATCCGATCTGATCCACGGAATCTACTTCTACCTAAAGCATCATTGCACAGAGCTAGCTGCAAGAATGACCTCGTCCGGACTCTAATATATTGCGGAGCGTACCACAGTATTTCTTACATAAGTACGATAACTTTATGTCAATTCTCCTTCCATTCGTTTGGGTCGCAAGTTCAACGTTGGCCTCTCTGGACATTCATAGGAGAGTGATTTCATCTAGAGGCCATGAACCGATTGCTTCTTCGCTGCCAGCCTGAAAATATCGCTATGTTCATCGATTCTGTCGGCATGGTACGCGGCTGAACTCCACGGAACCCTGCTCAATAAGAAGCGTTCACCGACATGGTTTTCAACCTTGACGTCAGGAAAACCGGCAGACGCAATACTCGTAGCGAGGAACAGGCTCCGAATATGAGAATGCGCCGTGAGCTCAGCAAAGGAAATGGGATAGGCCGTTTTGTTATCGGAATCAGGCTCGCCGAAGATAGGTTTATAGCAGCTCCAGATCCTCATCAGGGTGAGAGGGCCATATAGTATTGTATTAGCAAAGCATACAGTATACTATTATTACTGAAATAAGATACATGTATCTCATCTTTCCAGGTTCATGGATCCAATACTGAGGATCGGTGTATTCCCTAAGAGGTTAGGCTTCTCTTGGCATACAGCTGGGTGAATGAATTTTAGTCGGGTTCAGGCTGGGTCCAGCGGCAAGTACCTCTCTGACAGTAGTAGTCTGCGATAGAACGGTCGGATTTATTGAGCACATTATAGCTAATAATCAAGATGGTACAAACTAGCAAATATATACGTAGATTAACAATGTAAGAACGTGTGTCTTCCAATACTTAGTGGGTAACCTGGCAAGAACTGCCAATGTGTATCATTATATATTTTCTTACATGATATGCTCCTCTTTGAAATCAGACCAGGTAATACTAGTAGTCGTAATGGGATCCCTGAAAAAGCGTGTTGTTTAGACGAGACAACCAGAACTTCATGCTGCCACAGTGACGACTAAATAAGAATGAAGCAAATTAGAATCACAATCTGTCAATGACTTTGTTGTCGTCAACGCAACAAATGGCCATCCTAGGCCGCTTGCCTATTGAGGCTAGTCTACCATTTTTGGGAACAATGGGAAGGCGGTCTATCATGGATTAGATCACCATTTGCACAAAATCAACACCAAGCCCTATCTGACTTTATATCAGCTTATTTGCAATATAGACTGTGCTAGATTGGGTTATATCACCAACCAGCCCTTGTAGCTCAGTGGGAGAGCGCATCACTCGTAGCCTTAGGCATCCTGCCTTTGATGTTGACATGATGAGGTCCGCGGTTCAATCCCGCGCGGGGGCAATATTTTTGCATTTTTGGCGGAATTTGTGTGGTAATGGGCTAATATTGATGAAGTCACATCATCTTCGAAGTGTGTGTGTGCCACATGGTATCCGCTTGAAATATCCCATACTGCTGGCTCCAACCAAACCTTTGTATGTATGTACAGTTCAAAGTAGTTCTTGAAATCAAGGTCCTCTTCCTCTTGTTATTCTGGTCCCCGACCCATTTTCGACTGGGCCTTTATGAGGCACTTTTAGCGGCCACAGCCTGCTATGTATCACCACGGAAGAACTTAATATAATGAGAGTTTGAGACTTGTTAAACCATAGGTAAAACGTATGAAGTCCTGCTGCAACTTAGGGCTATATTCTGCCGGCATTGCCAGTTTAGGCAGGCGGCTTGCCACGAGGCTTACCATGATTAATCTTCGGTTTCTCATTGCTGCCAAAGCTGTTTCTGATAAAATTGGAAGCTTTAGTAATTTATAGATTGTTTAACATATTGGGCTGGAATTGGAAACATGGCCTGAGACATCAGTGTCTAAATTTAAGGCTTCGCGTACGATGTATTAACTGCTGCATGTTGGTATGGCCACAGACAGACTGCCAGTGGTCATGGATGGATATATTCTCGTGCAGTTTATTATACCTTGGAAGGAGTGTTGAATTGCGTGCAATGCCATTGCTGTTTAATCTGCATTGCCAGGTCTTTTTCAATCAGGTTAGCAGTTCTACTGATGATTGGGTTGTCTTCGAAAGTTGTTGATTGCCATGATAATATTATTCGGTGTTTCCTCGATTTTGTCAGCATTTGTTTTCGTTTTGCTTGCCATAGATGTCTCCATATATGTCGCACGAGTAGTATTGATCACACTGGACTAGACACCTAGCTACGAATAAATATCTCAACGGAGCTTGATAATTGGCGAGCTGTTCTTCACCTCACTGTCACAAGAGCTCTAACACTGCCGTTTGAAACCTAATTATCTTTGTTCTGCAGTGTTAATTTCTATAGATCTGCCATTTTCAATGGCCAACAGCTCGCATACATGCTAACTTTTCCTGGTATCATAATAGCATAGCACATTGACGATCAATCTATGATATCGTTCAGTAAATGATTTTATTCTCAAACATGCGTCGCGCGCCACCATAGGTCTGCTTTCCTATTTTCAAGTCAGTTTCGAATGCGCTTCACATATAAGATATCATGCCTAGACTATGTTGCAACTAGATCTCACATCTCATAATACTGTCAGCATATTCCAGTGTCTGAGCTCTTTTGTTTCGAATCATTGTTTGTGGAGGCATATCCTATGAGTAGTATCGTCCTCGAGAAGTCAAATGGGTACTTCAAGAAGTGCGGTTGTTAGAGGAACTTCGGAAATGCTTAGATTGGTTGCATGCGCAGACTCTGAGACTTCTAATATGGACTACTAATGGTGTATATAGATCCTGGTATTACTATAAGCCTTCGATGATCTGATAGATAGTTGACAGCTACCTTATCGTACAGATCGGAATGAGTAAGATGTCTTGACATCCTGGAACTCTCAGAACTGCTTGTCGCGCTGAATGTTCAGTACCATCACTGACACTATTTGGAGTCAACGGAAATGCCTACGGTGGATACCTTGACAATCGAGATTCAACCCTTCTTCTCGATTTTCTGTTTCTCTTCACCAAAACTAGCTAGTTACTATCATCCTATCTGCTTACCATATCCTTCCCAAATTCTCCTCCACCAATTCTCTTCTTTCCATATATTGTTCTCTCACCATTCATTCAATTGCTCTCTCGGGCTTATTCGTGGAATCCGAACAGGTCAAGCATGCAAAAAATGAGCGACATTGAAAACAACTGCCGGAAAAATCGCCGGTGCGGATCAGATATGAGCGTCATCATTCATGAACTGAGATAGTCGTTGTTCACTGTAAGTTTAAGGTGCTGGTGATCACAAATGGTATCCAAACATGCTGTGATAATACACGCTTCTCATACACCTTACATTGCAGACCAACTTATTCTTACAATGAAGTTGCCATTTTCTATTTCTCCCAAATTTATACTAATCTGATTAGGCTGAAAGATACGCATTAGGGTACCAGCAGGTCATTTGCACTTGATAACGTGACCCCTCAATCCCAAAAGAGTCGACGGTGCAACTCCTCACTCCCACTTCAACAGTTCAACTTTCTCTAATCAAGCAACGTTGAACTGTTTATAGTGACACAACTCTTATCACACCTATCTCACAGTCTAATAAACATTACCCTGCTCCCCCAACTACATTTTATCTTTTACGAGAATGAAGAGACCCGAACTTGTGTTGTTCGTTGCGCGGGCCGACTGTGAAGAAGAAGGGTGGCAGGAATTTCTAAACCATAGCTTGTCATACACACGTGCCGCGTACGTGAACCACTATGGCCCTCTTTCTGAGGAACTGCCTTTCCTCGTCTTCGCCCAATCATCCACCAGGAAATTCACTTCTGATACCGTACCAAGCACCATAACCGAACTCCTTACCCGAGGTAAGGAGACCGGGCTGCCCGTTGTCATCGTGATGAATGGATGGGATAGCCTTACTACGAATTCAGTTGTGATGGTCAATCTCTTTGGCCCATGGATAAGCGATGTCGCCATATCTCTTCGTGTATTCGCGGACGAACCGCGCAGATTCTTTGAGGTTTCGGTGGTGCACGCGATAGAGGCCTTGCGAGGGGATCATGATGATGAAGATGATGAGGCTCCCGATCTTCCTTACGACACACAACTCTTCCTGGACAAATTTCATGCACTTCACTACATGGGAATCACCGGAAATCTAAGCCCACCAAGTGCCGCGGCGTTTAGACAGTAGCTCTTCGTTTAGTCTGGGCGATATCGAGTACGAGACGTCAATGGAAGACATGCTTCAGCTTAGAGCCGGGATGAGATCACAACCATAAGAGATCAGGCTTGCGGAATCATGCTGGTCGATGTGTCATACATCCAGGTAAGAATCATGTTTTTATCAAACTTTGAGTACCTATGGTTTTTCAGGTATCTGATGAGATAATATTAGATGGTGTATCCTCAAAATTAAACATGCCATTTCATGTTGAACGTTTGCACATACGGGCTTCCCCGTATTGATCGGAAAGGACGTGTTACTATTCGGGTCGGTGAAATCGAGACCCGCAAGGTTGATCGGATAAAGCTTGCTCATCTGGATATTGTACTTAAGATAGCCGGGGTATTACTCAACCAATATGATTCTGCAAGATAGCCAGTATTTGTTAGTAGATAAATCAATACCAGCTATTATATTATAGAAAGCTAGACTTACTCTAAGACATACACAAGCTAGGTTCAGATACTTTGAGCTGGCGATTGATAACTTCATCTTGATCTCATCAATATTCTCGCCGGAAGGAAGTTGTATGACAAAGTCGATATAAACAGCAGGGAAGCCATCCACTCTTCTTGGTATTGAAGTTCGAAAGTACAGTGTGCGTAAAGAATCAAGATCAATCTCGCATGTGTGTTGATGTAGGAGTATCCATTGAAGGATGAATCCCAGAAAGATCTCCGCTTAGACCCCGTGAGGGCCACAAAAGATAAACAATTAGATAGCGGAATATGATGGCCTCTCTCCTTCTCCTGCTGGAGCATCTGATAATTGGTCAAGCAATGTATCAGGAAAGGGGCCATAGCTGAGTGTTGAGTCAGGCGCTGAAAGATTCAGTCGCAATTGTGGATCAAGATTTGATCCCATGAGTGCCGACCGCGTCTCGGGACTCAGACCATCCTGCACATCGAGCATCACCTCTGGCCCGTATGAAATGTCCTGGGCGAGAAATGCAGGAAGCCAGATATCCTCATCCACCACAGCGCTCATATGAGGCCCCCACTCATAGGCCGTGCCCGACGAGGAGTGTTCAGGTGAAGTATTTGAGACATTGTCGTTCCCCCCTGCATGGGCCATTTGGAGCGTTTCGTTCGCAGGGCGGACGTTATCAGATTCCTTCGACTCTCGCTCGGGGAAGAGTGCGTTGAGCTGTCTAGAAACCTGGCGGTCAAGAATCTTTTTTATTCGCGTCTTAATGATCTCAATACTCCGGCTCAGACCGGGCATGGCCGTGGCAGTACGTTGAAGTATGTCGAGTAGAAACTTCAGCTCTGCCCACGCGGCTTGGTGGGATTGTGCAGGCTGTGATCCATCCTCTAAGGCCTCCAGTTGGTATACAGCTGTTGTGGCAGCTGTATAGGTACAATAGCTGTTCATGTATGTGATATGATGGAACCCGAAGGTATGGATATACATTTTGAGAAGGCCATAAATTGCCGTTGTTGCCGATCGACAGATTTTCCAGCTTTGTCGAATAGTAGCCGAGCGAGGTACCTCTCCACTCGCAACGTGTGGTCGATGAAGGAGGATCAGCGCGTTGTGATACATTAAATTCAGCGATGTGATATGGGGCGGCGGACTCAACTCAGGCATGTCATTTGGTGGTATATGCAAGTACGATGGCAGAGACGAGTACCAGTTGTGGAGTTCCTGTTTTATCGACATAAAAGCAGCTGCTCGGGGATCGGACGGATGTTCCGTGTGACTGGCGTGCTGTGAGCTATAAAGCTCCAGCATCACCCGCGTGAGAATTTTGCAGAGCTTACATAGCTCGGTGAAGCAAGACATGACGCGGCCCGGAGTTGGGGGATATGGAGGGAGCTCTGCGCCTTTTGGATCTGGGCCATAGAATGGTAGCCAGGGATCATGGTCGCTGAAGTCGTCTAAGAACTCCAATGAGACGTTTTCCGCACCCATGACAAAATTCGGCATTCTCCCCAGGTACAAGCTGATGTGCTTGTCCCACGCATATAAACTCCAAAACAGGCGCTTTCTTATCTCGATATCCTCTACTGAAAGTGACTTGGAATACTGTTGCAGTTTATCGGGGCAGACATGTAGACCGAGGTCAATAGCCATGCGAAAGGCCATGCCAGAATAAAGCCAAGCAGAAGAGGAC
This sequence comes from Aspergillus pseudonomiae, assembly GCF_009193645.1. Taxonomy (NCBI): domain Eukaryota; kingdom Fungi; phylum Ascomycota; class Eurotiomycetes; order Eurotiales; family Aspergillaceae; genus Aspergillus; species Aspergillus pseudonomiae. The sequence continues at coordinate 148,984 of NW_022475998.1, forward strand.
CGACCAGAGGCAATGTCACGAGCTGACTGTTGCAGTAATGCTTGAATCGTAGGAATCGCTGGAGGGTTGAGGGTCTCCATCGCTAGCAAGACCTTTGCCTCTGACATTAGGCGGTCCGAAAGTTCCTGAAATGGCTCAGAGTGATTCTCTGAGCTCCACCATTTGTCTGGAGACCGTATAAACCGGCAACTATGGGCATAGAGCACCTTGACAAGGGTGGAAGTGCAATACGTGGAGGATCGATCTCCGCTGGCAAGAAGAGGCATGTCTCTCGTGAAAGCTGGGCGATATACAAAAAGAAAGCTCGGGTGCAGCCAACACCAGTGCAACTGTAGTAAAGTACTGGCGAGATCCTTGGATATATTTGCCAGTGCAAGAGATGCATCCAAGTTTATGAGTTCGATATCTTTCTGAGCGGCAGCATTGGCAACTAGGCTTTGTCTGATATCTGCCGCGCGAGCGTCCATCGCTGGTGACGGAAGGCTCCCAGCATGCGATGATCGAGAAGGTGTGTGTGGTAGATCTTCATGAATGGCAGAGGTTGGGTTGTGGTAGCTAACATCCCCCAGGGCATCCAGACTGATAGAGTCATAACCCTGATTACCCAAAGCCGGACTAACAAATGACTCTTGAGAGGTGGAGGTTGCATCGGCACTACCTTTGCGCTCCAGTTCACGGATCCGAGCCTGTAAGGAGCGCACGTAGGCAAGCGAGGGCGATTTATCATAGTGGCAATGCGAAGCATTGGCCAGACAAGCGGAGCAGCTTGGGGATGCGCCATCGCACTTGCTTTTCCGACGCCGACAGTTGGCGCAGACAATTTTGTGATGCCGTACCATCACGTCATAATAGAAACTGGGTTATCGTAGAGAGCACATCGAGTTCTTCCGTGCTATGAGGCTAAAGGTAGGGAAAAAGAGAAACGCGGAGAAAAGTGAGTTGTGGAGAAGCCCCAGATCTCTACGTACTCTACCCCATACTAGTACGGAAGTCGGTAATTTTCACTCGCACCTGTATTGCGCAATCAAACCCGATTCGTCAGGCGAGAAAAAAAAAAAAAAACATTTTTTAGCGTGATTTTGATTAGCCTTCGCTTCACTATAAGATATTCATCCAATTAAGGTGCCGCTCGGAAAATTAGACTGTAATTTTGAATTCGTTCGGAAAACCGAGCGCATCCCACAATCCAAGGATACCCGGATTCTGATTGATATCTCTCCTTAAATTTCAAGCCAAAATCCTTTCTTGAGTCGAAAGCATCTTGATGTTGTCTTCCCGAGGAACTTCTACCAAGTTGACTACAGTACATATCGGAAATCCTTATTCTCAAACTCCGTCTGATCCTGCATGCCAGCTTCGTTACTGCGAGCCTTGTCGGCCGGACCGTAGTGGGAGTCACGGCGCCGATTGACAATCAGCATATAAACTAAAGTCATTAGCTAATTGGTCCCTTGAGGAACTGGTTCCCTTTACACAGGAAAGGACGTCATACAGAAGAGTGAGAGATGACAAAATGCTTTGATCGCATACCCAACAAGAAGACCTATTGTGGCCCCCTTATATTCAGGCGCTTCAGATGGCTTCACCACGAAGGGTCCTGCAAAGTTGCCCCAGCAGTAGGCAGTGCTACTTCAAATTAGCCGAGTCGAACATTCGTGAGCTTATCAGCCATTGAGGATACTCACAATACCAGGGCATTAGCCATGGCTCGATGCGTATATCCAGCCATATTTGACGAAATCGTGACTAGAGATACGGTGAAGCCCACCGACTGTGCATTTACCAGCCAAAAGCAGACCAACCGTGACCACTTCATTGATCGAGGGAGGTACGCCATGCAAGCAGCAGCAACCGTACACAGGATGTTAGCAGCTGTCGAGGTTAACAACCGAGAATTCGGCACATTCAAGGTGATCGTTCCTCCAATGAATAACGCGATAATAACAACTGCATCACCAACCGATTTCAGCTCTGTTGTTTTAGTTTGGGTGAAACCCATGTCTTGAATGATAATGGTCGAGAAAGAGTTGACGACACCATTTGGGATCGCTGCCGCAAACACCGAGATGAACAGCATAATCGCCTTGGGATCATAGAATGCGACCATGCCTTGTTTCTTGTTAAATGCCTTGTTCTTGATCCCAGTTTCATTGCCGGCAACTCGCTTGACCGCAATGATGCGCTCGGGTCTTGTTAAAAAGAAGGCACTTGAGGGCGAATCAGGCAAGATGAAGAAAATTACGAACGCCCAGAGACATGTGGCCGCTCCAAGGATGTAGAAGAGTAACTCCCAGCGCACCGGCTTGAAGTCCTCTGGAAGCTTGGAAATCCCAAAGGATATGTAGGACCCTATAATGCCACCAAACCCAAGAGCGGAATACCAGATGCATTGGCGAAGTGGGATTTCCTGTCGAGTATACCAAAAGCCAGTCATTAGGGTTAAACCAGGCGTCACAGCAGCTTCAAAAACGCCCATAATGAAGCGAACTCCTAGAGCACTGGAAAATGTATGGCACTGGGTCATAATAATGACCATCAAGCCCCACATGAGGCAGCTTACTCCGAGAACGCGTTGAGCGGGATACCTCCCAACCAGCCATCCACACGGATATTGGCCAAAGAAGTAGCCAGCGTACACCACTAAAGTAGAACGATATTAACTTCCCCTTACCAGCTCAGAGAGATTCAGGAGCACCGTACTTGCAGAAAGGTAGTTGAACTGTTGACCCTTCAACCCAAGAGTCTCCTGGTACCCAAACAGATTGGCATAGTTCAGGGCCGTCTTGTCCATGAACTGCAACGCCTGCGTCACCAGAAAGATTGGCAGCACGACCATGTCAATTTTCCAACGGACCTTGGAGTTCTAGCATTGTCTCAGACGCCACTTCTTAAATCGTTTGGTGAAAAGCTCAGTCGACTCACCTCCTTTGCTGTTATCTCTATATGTAACCCCTCGCGGTATTCTTTGTACCCGACGGCATTTTCCTGAGAAGTATGAACATTAATGCATGGTACAGAATCTTGGGACGAATACCCTACCTCGTAAATCGAGCTTGCCTTCGCCTTTGCCTCTTCGATATCATCATATAGAGGACTCTGATGGGTAGCTTCTTCGATGTGCATGATGTCGGGTCTCTCCTTGGGCGGCATTTTCCAAGGTAAGAAGCCAAGCAGTTAACTGCCGTGATCGTCCGGGTGTTAGTTGGACTTAAAAACCCCCATTGCTCTCGGCATAGTCCACTCTCGCTAGTAGCCTTCCCCCGCAAATCCCCACAACAGGCCAAACTCCGACGCTCCACATGAGCTTCACATTCGGCATATGGCCGGCAAGTATCGCTGTTTACCAACTTAGCCAAGAGCCAAATAGAACATATTTGGCCATTCCTAGCATCCATCGCAAACAAAAGCTCAATACAACCGCTTTCTCACATCCGCCATACCGACGTTAGGGCTCCAGAATGCCGATTTCTACGGACATAGACAGCACCGTCTGGCTTGCTCAGCCATCAGGGCCTTGTTGTCTCAAGGGGACTCTTCACGAAGGGTCTGCACGCGGATGCTTCATCACCGTTGCGGGAGTAGAAACATACATCTCGAAGCCTTTAGGCAATGCAAATGGCCGAATCCTGCTGTACTTCCCAGATGTGTGGGGAATGTTTCCGAATGGTCTTTTGGTGATGGACGCGTTTGCCGATGCCGGATATCTCGTCCTGGGACTGGACTACTTCAGAGGTGTATGTTTCTTCCAAACATTTCCTTCTACAGCACTAAATGAGCAAAGGATCCGGTTTGGAAACATCGTCGTGATCGTCTCGATCGCTCAAATCCAGACTTCGACTACGAGGCATGGAAGCGAAAGCACATGGCATTTGCAGATGAAGCGGTTCCGCGGTGGGTTGACGAAGTCAAAAGAACCTATGGTCAGCCGTCGACTAGGTACGCGTGTGTTGGGTAGGTCTATGCTTCCATGATTCGCCTGTTGAAGTGTCCAACTAAGATGATTTTTCAAGGTATTGCTTTGGTGCACCGTATGTCTGTGATGAACTGGCGAAGGACACCGTATCTGCCGGGGCATTCGCTCACCCAGCATTCCTGAAAGATTCTCACTTTGAGAAGATTACAAGTCAGTAATCCTTGCCCCCCTCATATACCAACCTAAGATGACGAGCTAAAACCCCCTACAGAGCCTCTAATGATGTCATGTTCTGAGGTAGACCATACATTCCCTCGGGAGGCACGACAGGTCGCTCTGGATATTCTCGAGTCTGGTAAAAAGACATACCAATTGCAGCTATTCTCCAGCGTCTCGCACGGGTTCGCCTTGCGAGGGAACATGAAAGATCCTTATGAACGTATGTGATTGCCAGCACAACCCAAGTCGTACTTGAAAGCTAACGTAGCCTAGGATACGTCAAGGAGCAGAGCCTGAGGGGAATCATAGAGTGGTTCGACTTTTGGCTTTCGCAGTAGTTAAGGCGATGATACTAGAATGAAATATGGGTATCAATAGAATATTTTATATAACAATATCTGTAACTGAACATGTGAAGAGCCATTTCCTTTGAATACACAAAGAACAGTCTCCCTCTACACAATTGTTTTTGGAAATATGAGATTGTCCAACATTCGTATATTTGCAACCATATCATCCACCTGACTCATGTAAGACTGCAGGCTCTGCCATTTGGGATATTCAATAAATTTGCTAGGTACACTTAACCTTTCAAATTCTTCCCTTGCTCATTGTATTCGCCCTTTCGAGTCTGAGGTGGTTCCATTCCACAATTTGTGGAGAGAGCCGGCGGATGGCCGTGAGTTGGCGTGGAGGTGTATAGCGGCCGGAATATGGCCGGATACTGTGAATGGCTGTCTCGCGAAAGGGCTTGACTGGGCCTCTATAAAGATATGTCTCCATGATCCTTCCTTGAAACTTTCGAGTTCGGTCCAGTCTTCCAACACTACTTCAAGCATCATGGCATCTACTAGAGCTTTCGACTTTACTGGTGAGGTGGCAATTGTCACTGGTGCTGGGTCACGCATGCCTGGTAAGCTTGGCTTTAACCTTTCATTTTACTCCTTCCCAGTGATCTAGGGATTACTAACTGATATAAGGCGAGATCGGCAATGGCCGAGCAACGGCTATCCTTCTCTCTAGGCAAGGTGCCAAGGTGGCCCTTGTGGACTATAATGTAGAATGGGCCCAGGAAACAAAGCGCATGATTGAACTTGAAGGTGGCATATCAGAGGTTGTGCAAACCGATGTGACCGATGAAGAAAGCTGCAAGAATGCCGTTTCGAAGACCGTGGAACTTTTTGGGACGGTCAACATACTTGTCAATATCGGTAGGCTTCTCTTCCAATGCGATACAATGTGTATTGAAATTAATGTGTGTGCCGTGCAGTCGGGGTTGGTGGTGCCATGGGAGATGCTACCAAAGTTGATCTCGGTGCATGGGAGCGCGACTTCAAAATCAATGTCACCAGCATCGTATTAATGAGCAGACATGCCATTCCAGAAATGAGAAGAAATGGGCGCGGTGCCATAGTCAACATGTCCTCTGTCAGCGGTCGTAAGTCTTCCTCCTTATCCGTTCTCATGGATCCTCCTGACATGGACCACAGTTCTCGGTGGAAATCCCAGCCTCTTATATCCTACAACTAAAGGGGCAATCATTCAGATGACTCGAGCCATGGCCGCCCAGCATGGCCCGGAAAATATTCGCGTAAACTGTGTTTGCCCTGGCATGGTCTTCACCCCAATGGTACGAGGCAGAGGAATGACCGATAAAATGAGACAAGACCGGATCAACCAAAACCTGTTAAAGCAGGAGGGAACAGGTTGGGATGTTGGTTATGGTGCGAATCCTGTTGGTTGCAATCTGGAGACCGAGATTTGCTGACTTGTTGTTCTAGCGATCCTTTTTCTCTGTAGCAAAGAAGCGAAATGGATCACTGGCTTGATTATGCCTGTTGATGGGGGCGTAAGTTATCCTTTCTCCTCTTCTACTAAACTCGGTGAATCAAGCTAACGTTTTGGATATAGACAACCGCAGGAAAAGCAGACAGACCAGCCTTGAAGGCCGATACACTCGCAGAGGAGAACACAAAGATTCCCAACAACTTAGCAGGATAGATTGTAGATAAATGATGGAGGGTATAGTATTGTAGTGTGATAGGAGCTGGAGGATGTGCTTTATAATCTATGTTTACATCTCACACATTCCAAACATGTTAGGTTACAATTCCTTTGCCTCTACAACCATCGTCTGCGCAGAACCTTTGGTCAATATCTATAATAATATCAAGTACGAAGGTACGTAAGGAACGATTATCATGATTGTAGGATGTCGCGATCGGGAAACAGAATAGACGAAAAGATGCCACAGTGTATTGCCCTTATCATAGACCATTATCTGATTGATTTCGATTCATACCTCCTTACACTTGAATCAATAATCATAGTCCTTAGTATCAAGCAAATTCTTATGGTCTGGTATGGTATTATCAGGTGAGCCTATTGGCATATTCTGGACGCGAGGAACCCTATTCACAAACTGCCCAGGTCTAGATACATAGCACTTGTTGATATTAATGCAATACAAGCATAACATTCACACTCACAGTTCAAAACTAGTCGGACGTTAGGTATTAAGGCAAATCCCAACCAACTTTCAGGTATGATTCCCAACAAGCTCCGCTACGCTTTTCATTTCACGGGCGTTGTTTTCCCCGACATCCAATGCAACAAGGATCCTACTAACACAGTTGTATCCTGCAACTGTTGTAGTAAGCTCGACAATCTCTCGATTCGATAGACCCGCACTGACTAGATCTTGAAACACCTCGTCAGAGACAGAGACAGAGTCAGTCATCGCATCAGTGTAAGCAACAATGGCTTGTTGCCGAGCTGTGAGGCAAGTCTGTCTCCACGCATCGGCACTTCTTTCGGTGGCTTCGGTGAATGATGGTAATGAGAGAAGCTCTTGCAGCTCCAATGCTGTGACCCCGGCTTTCAACGCGAGTGGTGCATGGATATTCCACTCATAGACAGCTTTGTTCAGAACGGCGATGCGAGATATTGACAGTTCCAGGAAAGCGGCGTGCAGGATGGTTTTCGACCGAAGAGCTCCCACGAAGCTGTTGTATCCATCCGCAACCTGGGGAGCATGCAGAAGGGCGAGGTCGAGAGGAATCAGCGGTCGCGGACTACGTCGGGTTGCAATGCGCGAGTATATTTCGTGTGTATCAGTACTCAAGCCCTCTGCAGACTGGGGGGCGTAAGGGAGACGCATTATAATGTTGTGGAAAGGAGCATATCAGGATTCCTGAGAAGGTAAACAGGAAAAGGAAATTGCATATAGTTAAGGATTGGAGACGATGGTCTTTTTCTTGCATCACTGTAACTCTACGTATATACTTCTACTGGTACTGAGACTATTGGCGTGATTAGTGGCGGCGAACCTCCGATCACCAAGTGTAAATCCCGAGGCGGAAAACGGCCGGTAACAACGGCGAATGTGCAAGAACCATGACTCTGCAACGCCCTAAGCCCATTAAGCGACCTAAATTGGTGTTTTGTTAAAGTTAAGATCTTTCATTACAAATGAATATGTTTCTTTCATGGCAGTTTGAATGGTGATTTACCAATGACTCATGTAATCCAGACCAAATAGGGCTTGCAACGCCTGTCAAAGCCCCAAAGGTGAACAAAATGGCAAGGCTTTATAGGAGACATCAAACCTGTTCAGTGCCTTAATTAGTAATTATTGCTGGATGATAGTATATTGCTACCTCTATTGATGAGAGATATACTGGCTTTTACAATATAGTCCTTGATATCAATAGTCAAAAGCTTAATGGTTTGTAGACTACTGTGCCTTATGTTTAAGAGGAAAACTTGAGATGACAGGAACAAACGTAATTATATTTGATCTGCTATTGAGCCAGTGAGATCGATGTACTAGCAGTTATGGCATGGTCATGGGATTTATCATTCAAGGTAGGCTGGATGCCTCTACAAAGTCTGGCCAAGATGAAATGTAAAAATGAGCCGGACGTTAATTATCAACTTGAACACCAGGCTCTCTCTTTGAATGCCCAGAATATAGGTTGTATCGCAAGCTTTGAATATGAGGAGAATATTCTCCACTATGACCATGTTAGACCTTGAAACTGTGCGATATACGTCCAACATCTGTGGCATTCAAAATTTGGGAGAAACCGTCGAAAGCCTGTTGGGCCCGTGTCTCGCCAATATGATTACCAACATGTTCAAGGAACTTGGTCTTCAGCTGGGCTGCTGACAATGGCTTTCCGATACTGCCAAGTGCCTCCTCAACATGGACTTTCACTATAGTGCCATCCTCGAATTCGGTGGTGACAAACGCTTCATGCTCAGCTATTGCATCGTCCGAAGCGACATGCACCTTTTTGCGTAGATCAGCAACAGTGGAGTTCTGGACGACTTTATCGGTGAACTGAATCGGCGTGGCTTCTCCAAAGAGCAATGCAACAGCAGCGGCATGGTAAACACTGAACTTTCCATCGAGTCCGGTCTGCGGCTCAGGATTGTCGGTCAAAAACAGCACGCGAGGGTGTGTGCGTGCCGTAATATTGACAATCGTAGTGAGGTCGAGATCCTTTTCTTCTGCCTGATCATGGATCTGGATCCATCCATCAATAGCAGCGTGCAAAATCCGATCGCACGGAAACGGCTTAAATGTGTTCTTGGTAATCTCCCAGATATCTCCCAGTGTGGACAGCTCCTCAGTGAGGTTCTGGCTTGTGCTCACTACATTCGCCCAACCTCGTTCTGCTTCTAATCCCTGTAGTGAGCCACCAAGACCATTTTGCGCGAGTACTGCAGCCAGAAGGCCGGATTGTGCAGCACGACCGACGTGGAATGCTTTGGTGTCGGTCCCAAAAGACTCATGCATCCCAATAACCTGGACGGAGGCAATACTGATCGCATGCTGGAGCTGCTCCAGGTCGAGTCCGAGCAGCTTGCCAACAGCCACTGCCGCTCCTATGGAGCCGGTGGTACTGGTAATGTCTGCATGGGAATTAGTCTTCCAAGGTTGTCTTCGGGGGCTTAGAGGAACCGCATACGCCAACCAACGTCATAATGCTCGGGGTATACGGAAATTCCGAGCTTGCACTCGGCCTCCACACCGGCCACAAAGGCTGTAATAAAGTCTTCACCGGAGACAGGAGCCTTCCATTCAGAAACTGCCAATAAAGCAGACGCCACAGGGCCCGAGGGATGGACCGGCGTGTCAGCATGTGTGTCGTCGTAGTCATCCACGTGCGATGCTATGCCGTTCACGAGAGCTGCCGTTTGCATATCGACGAAGGCATTCGAGCCAAGAATGGACGAGTTCCCGGCATTTTCTGGCAGTAAGGGAAACAGGGCATCGTAGGCAACGCCAGCTGGTGGAAGATCGTATCCACCAATAGTACATCCTGCCCAGTTATAGATGCTTTTGACTGCCATGTCGGTCACGGGCTGGGTAAGGTTGGTAAAGTGAAGGGCCAGAGCCCATGAGGCTAAAGTCTTGGTAGCCATGCTGACAGCTCTTTTTAACGATGTATGGATTGTTTTTTTCTCTTCAGCTGCAATGATCTGGGGAGGTACAGCTCGTAATTGGCCGTGCTTCTGCCATTTATATCTCGTTACCTTTCCACACAACGTGCAGATCTTTGAACCCCGCGTCCCAACCGACTCGGCGGACATCACTGGAAGCTAATGCTCTTCGGTTATCAGATGATTCTATTTCTGGAGTAACCTCCTCTAATAGATTTGGACCATTAGAGAAGCCTGTTCGGGCAGATGCCGGGGTAATAAGCAGCGTCGATGTAAGACTGGCGGGAAAACTCCGGAAAGGCCATATCCCGCAATAGGGCAAGTATTCTTTGGTATAATCCATACATTGATATCTTGTCTACAACAGACTCTTCGGCGCAGGAAGTGTTTGAGATAGTCGACATGTGCTAGGATCGTAAGTGGTTTGTAGATGTACAAGGACCCTGGCCAGAATATCCTTTTTCTGACTTCATGCGGCATTTACCTGGGCCAGCAGAGGAGTTCTTTACGCACGTTCATATCCCAAGTAACAGGCATTTCTAATCTGTGGAGCAGGCTACCGAAGGACTTGATGGGTCATCTCGAATCAAATACGGAACAATTAACAAATAAGCGTCAAGTATTACGGGTAATGGCCGGCATTATGCCGAGCTCGTTGGGATCGCAACCATATGCACGGGCAGTTGCCGCGCACAGGCTCTTCTAAGGCGTAAGAGCCCTAAGAGATCATCGCCCCATGGGGGTCCACCGGGGATGTGTGGGGTGTAGAACCAGGACTATATATGGTAGCGGATGGATAATAATTGCTACCATGTAGCTTCGCATACATCCAATTGATTTTCGACATCGTGAGTGCATCCATACTTCGGATACCTACACTTTCTGTATCAGGATGCAGCTTCACCACCTGCTTACTGGTTCTTATACCAACAACACGCTCTTTTTGCTCGCCTTTGATACTATTTCTAGGACTCTTTCTCTAAATTCGACCATGCCAGGGTTTGGCTTGCACCAATTCGTGACCAGCAATGCGGCCAAAGACCGTGTTTATGCAACCTCTATGAGCGAGCCTCCCCGGCTATTTTCATGGGCCGTCGATAAGGACTACAAGTTCACCCACCTTGACACGGTCAACATAAGTAGGTGTATAGCCTTAATGGTTCAGTTCGGTGCATTGCCTAATTACTATAGCTTCATCGGCATGCTACATCTCCGACGATGGCCGATATGCTTTCAGCGCTGGTGGTCCAACTGCGCACATTCATTCACTCGATGATGGCGCCATTGGAGATGAGATTCAAGAGCTCTATCTTATCCCGGAGGAGGACATTGATAGTGTGGACAAAACCAGGCAAGCCGTTGTAAGTGAACCGTTGTCAATCTCTCTGGCTCCGTATATGAATTTTGACCTCTTTTCCTGTGAACCAGCTGCATGGTGCCCATGCCTTCGATGTCAATATAAATAACAAGGGCTTTGTTCCCCATCTGTTAGTCAACCACAAACCTACCATATCATTGTGGGTCTGTGTTGACCTTGATTAGGGGTATGAACTCGATCTTTATGTACGAAATCGCAGACAATGGCTCTGCTCAGCTTCTGTCCATCAATCTGAGCCCAACGGAAGGCGACGGCCCTCGAAACTCCTATGCTAATAAGAATGGGAAGCTCCTCTACGTGGTATGTGCGATTCAAGTAGGGAACTGTTGCCGGCGAAACTAACTAACGCCTACAGGTAACCGAGCATAGTGAGTAACGACTTTGAATTTTTGTGGTTTGAACTACTGCATTAACAACAATATCTCTAGCTCAGTGGCTTGATGTTTACGAAATTGGCGAGACTCAGCTCCGGCATGTCCAACGCGGCAGCGTTATTCCCGATGGTAAACAGACCCTGTGCAATATATAAACGTCACTACGGATAATTGATGCAAAAAACAACAGATGTACGAGGTCAGTTCACGTTCCGAAGCAATACCGTCCAACCATCTCGAGATGGCAAGTATCTCTTTGCTTCGACCCGCAGTTGGGAGAGCCCCGGTGCAAATGGATATGTTGCCGCATTCGAGTTGGACGATGCTGGGTACCTCGAAAGCGAAACGGCAGTGACTTTTTATGAAGCTCCCGTGACTCTTGGTTCTGCGGGTGGCCTTCGCGTTGCACTTTGGGAGGACAAGACCAACGGTGATCCCAGCGGCTTGACAGATTATATGTACCTCAGTGATACATCCGAGGGCTGGATGTTTATTCTGGGTTGGACTCCATCGAACAAAACGTTAGACCTCGTTGCCTCACTCCATTACCCAGAAAACGCGACGCCGTACGAGGCTACCTGGTTGGATTAGGGTCGTAGCTACACCGGAGGAGACATTGTTAACTAGTGTGGTCTATTATAGTGATGCAGTGGTTACTGAGTTCAGATGTTTCCATCTGCCCTTATGTAGATTCAATCTCATGTACGGAGCTTCCCCTCAGCGACTATCCTGGGACTACAAGTTTCTGAGAGGGATTTTCCTTGACCTATGTGATGCCTTATAAGCCGGGGATATCTTCATTCCAGATACAGTTACATATAGGGTGCGGACAAGGTGCCACAACATGATTGTTATCAATTGATTCTCTTTTATTTTGAGAGTCTGTAATGGAGGGGAGAGGAGCTGAGCAAGGGGATTTGACTGTGCCAGCATTAATTCCCACTGCTTGTGGAAGCTGGAGTTGTGCCATTTTTCGATAAAACCAATGTATTTTGAAATGTCCGTAGTCATTTATTCAATTTTGCAGCCCGCCTCACTTTAAGGCTAATGACAGATAAAATTAAATACTCATTGCTGGTCAGTGGTCGCATTTATGATCCTGCAAGTAGCCCGAAACAAGACAGGCTGGGCTCCAAATGCAAAGTGGGCATGAAAGCAGGTTAAAGTCTGAACCATAAGACCAAATGCATTCAGATCAACTGTAACCGCTAGTATTGTAGATGAACGCCGGCCCAGTCATGCTTAGTCGCGATTCCACGGACCGAACTAGCACATACAGCAGTTTAATGGCGCTTCATCCTCACTCTGCGCGTTCTAAGGGTAGTGTGGTATCCGCGAATAGTCTGGGTAGAGGTGCAAGATTTCCAGAGCACCACAGCTTACCCGCTTCGAACCGTGTCATGCCATAATAGCTTCCTTTTGTTATCTGAAGCGCTAAGAGCTGTTGCCAAAAGATATTCTCTCGGTAGAATATTATTCGCAGATAGGTATGCCGTTATGCTTATTGATAGGGACGTAACGAAGTAAGTGTTGTAAATCCGCTAGGCAAACCAGGTATACTCATAGATTGTAAACAATCTATAGCCTTGCTTGACATCCAACAAGTGCCATTAACTTTAGTATGTCAATGTTTGAGTTCTCCAAAACGTCTGGGCAGAAGTCCTCTGAGACTGGGGGTTCTTGTATATCTTGATTGACCACATGTGTGGTGAGTTTGGACTTCATCCATAGGCTCTGGGTCTGGTAGGTAGTAGGTACTTGTTGGTTTGAGATATTAATGGTCGTCCATATACCTTGCGAGCTGACCTATAGTTATCAAAACTACAGTTAGTATATTGAATCTAGATACGTATAAACACATGGATACTCACCATGCTCAATGCCTGTGAGTACTTTGACAACTCTGCGTGAGATACCTGGCGCGTGAGTTGCTATATGGACCCAGTGGCAATCAAGAATAAGCAATACATCTGTATGGCTTGAACCGGAGATGGCCTATGGGTCTTCGAGCCCTTGGGTGAGATAGAGGTCTGCATTGAAGGTTTTCTTGGCTGCTCTGTTATACTGAACATACCTAGGACCTCACGAAATGTGGACCATCCGGAACATTGAGCCTCGAAGACATTATGTTCTTCGACTCAAAGATTTTGATCTCTCCAACAACCCTTTCGGCCCTTACGCGTGTCATAGTAACTACATCCGGGTCTTTGTGCATAGGTAAGCGATTAATTGAAGTTGTATAATCGGCAAAGACTAAGTAAACTCCAGTCACTGGGCAAATGGGCCTCGTTCTCCACCTTTCGCTCCAGCGGTTTTCAACTCCCAGTGCAGTACGGATGGGATCTTTCATCGGCTGAGGCATCGATTCTGACACGCCCGCTTCACCAAGCATATTCAGCAGAGAAAGAATATTATCATCCTGTATGAGTTATGAAGAGCAGATGCGACAAGGCCTTGTGCCAGTCAAAAGCGGATTCCATCGACGCTGTTGCATAGCAGAGGAATATCCCGATGATCTGCTTCATTATCTCAGAGGGCCCGTCCGTCTGGGAGACATGACGTGGAATATATTGGAGTCCAGTTAGGCTCTATCAGGTTAATAGAATCTTGATTTATGGCTGAGGTACTTGAGTCGTAATCACTCGCCCGGCGATTTGCCCTGGATCGTGCAGTGGTAACGAAAAGATACGCTGCCATACATTAGCAAGGAACTTGGGATCTCAATTGAAGATGGTATCAACTGGAGAACCCCAGTCTCTGGGCTGGAGAGAGAAAGCAACAGAGATCGTAAGTGCTTTTATGCTTGATCCTTGACTCTGCGCTACTGAATTATTCCCTAGATTTGTTATTTCAATTCATCAGGGACTGCTTGTGAAAGCGATACCGTTTTAGTATTGAATATAGACAGTGAAATACGATGCTTCTAAGGTATCTCTTATATTGAGTATTGGTGCCGCGATAGGAGCTTTTCTAAGTAGCCGTCTAGCATAGCCCATTACAGATATCAACATGAGAATTTAAGCAGCTAATTTAGATTAATAGACGTCTTTCATAAATGCCAAAATAGGGATCCACAATGTAGAATGTTTTTCAAACATCTGATGTTCTATGTGAATAGTGGTGTGTATTCTCGGCACGAGTCATCTCCTCTCACGCCATCACAAGGAATGCTTTCACCATCGTCAACTTAGTTCCAACAGACCTATGACCTCCTCTCATATCTGCCGGACTCCACCATTCCAGAACAAGCTGCAGATGTCAAGTGAGGGGTTATGCAGATTGTTTGTATAAATCCCCGTTTTCTTTCGTGTCTGTCCGGACCAGATTTACGCCTGCAGTCCTCAAGTTAATTCAATAACTTGACCATCGTATTTATAGCTAAACTAACCATGGCTGAAGTAGCCCGCCAGCCGAGTGTCCCAGACGGAGCCAGTTCCTCCACCCTAAGACGGTACGTCCATGTACCTGAAACGAAGCATGAGCGTATGTTTAAGCCGCCCACGGATAATTCTATAATGCTAATTGCGCAGTCGACTGGGCTGACCTCGTCACACTTGACCTCTCTCAATTTGACGTCCCAGGAGGTAAAGAGAAACTGGCAGCTCAATTGAAAGACGCGGTCCACAACATCGGTAAGTAACCCCCAGTGTACATCCAATACAACACACCAACACAGACCAGGGTTCTTCTACATCACCAACTTCGGACTCTCGCCGGAAGAAATTGACCGCCAATTCGCCATCGGCCAAGAACTCTTCGAGCTTCCCGAGTCCGAGAAACTGAAACACCGCGCCGACCTCGAAGCCGGCAACTACAACGGCTACCGACCACTGGGAGCAATCGAGATCCTGCCAGGCCTACGCGACAACATCGAACTGTACAATGTATTCAAGTTCATCCCGAGGTACGCACGGTCACACCCGGAAGTGATCCTGCGACATCACGAGGAGATCGAGCGGTTCCACCGGTTCATCTACGACCACATCGTCACGAAGCTCTTCCGGCTGATCGCCATCCTCCTCGAGTTGCCGGAGGATTATCTGGTGCGTGGCCATCCGTATGACGGGCCCAGTGACTGCCACCTCCGGTACATGATCTACCGGGCACGCAGCGCTGAGGAGAACGCGCGGCATCAGAATCTCTGGTCGCGCGGACATACGGATTTCGGGAGCTTGACGTTGTTGTTCCGACAGCCTGTTGCGGCCTTGCAGGTGAAGACGCCTGAGGGCGCTTGGAAATATGTGAAGCCGTATCCGAATAGTATCACCGTGAATATCGCGGATGCGTTGCAGTTCTGGACCAATGGGTATCTGAAGAGCAGCGTCCATCGGGTGATCGCGCCACCCCCTGACCAGGCCCATATCGATCGACTGGGTGTCTTGTATTTTGTTAGGCCAGGTGATGGGCTGGATCTGAAGACGGTCGATAGTCCTTTGCTGAGACGTTTGGGGTTCAAAACGGATGGAGATGATGAGGCGCAGGTATCCGCTGGGGAGTGGGTGAGGGCGAGAGTGAAGAGGAACTGGGATAAACCTCCAAAGGCGAATGATGAGAATATTGAGCTTGGTGGTGTGAAGACCACGGTCTTTCATGAATGATTGGGATATGGCGTACTATTCATTCCATATAAGTATACTAGGGGTAGGATTACTGAGGTTTGTTTCACAATTGACCATGGAGGCGGTTGAAGAGCCTGATGGCTAAATTTATGTATATATGACCATTGATGAAAGCTCTATTGTTAAGATTAAATCGCTGTGAGACATGTTAGTCCAACTACCCTTCTTCTGTCACCGTGAGTTATTATAGTATAAGTTCTAGAAAATGATTCTATTTCGTGGATCATGTATAGGATATCATGAGCTCGCGTGAGAAACCCGATCAGTCTTCTTCCAAAAGTTCAGCCAGCTCACGCTCTTCCTCCTCCGTAAGCATTGACCCAGGATTTGGCTCTGGTACCTCCTCAGTCGATGTGTTCTTGGCCTTTTCTACGGCGATCTGGAGATCTTCGGGCTTCAAGGACCACTGACGGATGGTGGCATCGATACCGACACTGACTAGCGTTGAGCCCAGGAGTACTAGTCCTGTGACTTCCTCGAAATGGCCAGAGAAGGTATGGTAAAGTTGACCGGTCTGTTCATTACATTAATAAAGACATAGCATACAGGTTAGAAGAACACTCACCGAGCGATTCCATACGCGAACCTCTTCATCTCTGCAAGCAGTCACAACCCAGCCACCCTGCTCGTAGACAACCACGTCGCGGACAAACTCTGGGTGAGTTAATGTCAAGTTTGGCTTCCAGCCTTCCTCTCGCACGAGGCATTTTGCAGTTTTGTCTGCAGAGGCAGTCCACAAGTCGGCATCCCGGTCAAAGAAGAGCTTGAACACATTTGTATCATGGGCTAGGATGGCGTCCGTGCCAGTCAGATCTTTACTGCCACTTGCGATATCGAAATGGCGAATTTCCCGATCACTACCAGCGCTGAAAACAACCAACTCTTGGCTGTCAGAATCTAAAGAGACTGGATCTACGGCAAGTCCTTGGATACCCTTGGCATGTCCCTTCATGACGGAGAGCCGCTCGCCACTGGCAATGTCGAACACCAAGATCTGCGCGTCAGCCCCGCCGGAGACAAGGACATCCTTGCCCTGGAGTCTGGTGGTGACTACCGCTCTTACAAAGTCGGTATGACCTTCATATTTCTGTTTCACTTCCTTCGAAGCCACATCCCAGCACCAGACGTATTTATCCCAGCAACCGGCGAATAGTAATCGACCGTCGGGGCTAAAGCAGACGCTTGTGATGGGGGCCGTTGGTCCTTTATAAAGAGCAGCAGTTTCACCTGTCTACAAGTGAACCGAGGCAGATGACGATTGGCTTAGTTACGTATCCCAGCGAGGCATCCAACAAGAAGGACACCGTGCACCTACTTCGAGTATAATCTTTCTGACCGTGCCACCACTCTGTGCCACGAATACGGCGCCAGGGTTCAGAGGGTCTGCCTCGACTGCCAAGATCTTACTTTGTAGCCTGATGGGGTCTCCATTTGTATTTTTAGATTTAGCGTCCTTTCGCTTCTGCTCGTCAAGCGCAGCACTGCAAATACGGGAAAGAAGATCAGCGACTGGAAAGCGCGAGTGAAGAAGAAGGTAACGAAGTTCTATGGACGGATAGTAGGACTGACGTAGTTTGAAAGAAATCATCCCGATGAGAAGAACGAGACATGTTGAGTAAAAGTGATCAAACAATCACCAGGGAATCAATAATACGTAGACTACCTGAGAATGAATGTCGCATGCAGGGGAAGTGGAGGGGAACTGCAGATGGAGAATGCGGAGTGGAGTTAGTTATCTTCTACTGATTGAATTGTTTCCGGCAAACGAAACGAACGAACTGCGCACTGAGCTTCTCTTGCCCACCGTATCCCGAAAAGCTTTTCCCACCACAAAACCAGAAGTTCCACCTTTTCTTCTTCTTCTCTCTTCCTTCACTTTCCCTCTTTCTCCTCCTTCTCTCAATTCTTTCCTTTATAAACCACCGTCTTTCCCCCTTTTCCCTTCCCTCTCATCGTTTCTTTCTTTTTTCTCTTGCGCGATTGACGCGCATCTCTCCCTTCAACATGGATATGAACCATCTTATAGGGTCAGTCTTCAATGCCTACTGGTCTGAACCAGGGTTTGTGCGGCTAGGCTGGAGTTAACACCTGGCAGTCAGCGGTTCAACCTGATTTCCAAGAGTGACATTCGGTATGTAACCATCGCTCCCTTGTCAATTCTAATCCTCGTCCACGATGGCCGTGCATCTTACTGACCCCCCGGCGCAGCTATGTGGGTACTTTACATGAGATCAACCCTGAAGCGTCCACAATAGCCCTCGAGAATGTCGTGTCCTTCGGTACCGAGGGCCGGCGAGGCAACCCCGCAGATGAGCTTCCACCTGCTTCCAATATCTATGAATATATCGTCTTCCGTGGCAGCGATGTAAAGGACATCAGTGTAGCCGAGGACAAGAAGGAAGATGCAGCCCCAGAGCCTCCACAGATGCCAGATGATCCGGCCATTCTAGGGGTAAGTCGAACCACAATATCAGAGATACTTCCCATAGTCGTAGCTGGTGTCTCGAGTCCACCGACGTTCGTCGTCGGTAAAAATGATCTTATGATGAACTATTTCGGATGTAAACACAGACCTGTTCCGAACAGCGCAAAAACCGTGTGGAGATTTCCGTTGCCTTCCTTCTGATCAGATCATGGACTTCGTACCTTGCTTGCCGCTTCATCTTTAGACTCTACAAGGGATTTGGCTAACCTTGTAACAAATAGAACATGTCTCGTCCAGGACCCGCCCCTCAAGGAATCCCCCCTCAGTCCCAGACGCCACAACAATCTCAGATGCCCCGTCCGCCGCCTCCCGGATATCCCCAACCACAATTCCAAGGAGGCTTCTACCCACCCTATGGACAACGCTTTGGTGGACCTGGGTTCCCCCCTGGTCCCGGGTTTCCAAATATGCCTTATGGAGCTCCACCAGGATGGTTCCCCCCTCCCGGACAAGGGTTCCCTCAGCCAGGCCAATTTCCTCCCCAGATGCCAATGGGTCCTGGCGGCCAGCATCAGACCCCCCCTCCGCCGCGGCCAATGCCCGGTGCGGGTCCCATGAACTTGCCTAAGAACACATCCGAACTGCCCGTCTCTGATAAGCCCTCCAGTAAGCCTGGTAGCCGTAATGGCACGCCCGCACCTAGTAATGCGGCCCAAAATGCCCCCACTCCGCCCGTTGAGTCTAAGCCGCCTGTTTCGGAGGCTCTTCAAGCGGCTACTGGTCCTACTCAAGTCACGGCTGGAACTGCTAAGGCGCCACCCACCGGACCACGCAGTGGACGTGTGCAGCCTGCCATACCTATTGCCGCCCCCGGTAAGCCGCCAGTTGCTCAGGTTCCTGGCCCCGCTGGTGTCCCACAAGGTCAAGCCCAGGCAGCGATTACTGAAGCTACTCGTGCTGCCACTGCTGCTGTAGCAGCTGCTATGGCTAAGTTGCCCCAACCCGGTGCTCAGAAAAAGCCCGGCGATGCCTCTGTTGAGGGTGTCACGAAGCAGATGGCTGAAATGAAGCCTTATGAGCACCGTGCACCCCGGGGTGGTCATCATCCTCGCGGCGGCCGTGGTGGTGGTCACCGTGGCCAGCACCAGGGAAAGAAGATCGAGGTTCCAGAAACGGACTACGACTTCGAGACCGCAAATGCCAAGTTTAACAAGCAGGACTTGGTCAAGGAAGCCATTGCCACCGGCTCTCCTGTTCACGAGGTCGAGCCTCACATCCCCAATGGCGAACCGGAACCATCCGATAGCTATGCTGCTGCGTATAACAAGTCCAGCTCGTTCTTTGACAATATTTCGAGTGAAGCTCGGGATCGCGAAGAAGGTAGTGCTGCTCGTGCCGGTGGCCGAGAGTGGCGTGGTGAAGAAGAGAAGCGTAACATCGAAACCTTCGGTCAAGGTAGTGTCGACGGCTATCGTGGCGGTTACCGCGGCCGTGGCAGAGGCAGAGGATATGGCCGTGGTCGCGGTGGCGGCTATGGTCGAGGCTACGGTGGCCGTGGCCGTGGTGGTATGCGTGGAGGCCGTAATATGTCTCAGTCCACTGGCGTCCCTGCCCAGAACTAGTGTTGCCTTTTGGCATCCCCGACTTGATTCCGATCTCCAGTCGTATTTCTTGAAGCGCTTAGCGTTGAATATTTTCCTTTATTTTGCCTTTTCTGGAAGTGATGCGTCCTTCCCTGGCTTGTTTCTGATATTACCCGGCGTCTGATGGTACCTTCTCACGAATACTTGGCATACAGTCAAGATCTCCTCATGTTTGATATGTTTTATGGTTACGGTGGGGATTGGTGAATTACCTGCTGGGATGGTTTTTCGTTACGCGGCGTCGAATTATGGCGTTTTACATATGTTGCATGGGCTGGGCATCGCCTCCATTGCATTGATCACATATTTTGATGATAATCATGTTTTGTCTTCCCGGCATACTCGCGCAGTCCCGGGCATGGCGGCATAGGTTGGCTTGTTTCCCACATCCTATGTCTGCATATTTGATTCATGGAGGTTTCTGGTCCCTGTCGACCCTCGGCGCCTGTTGAAGGAGTGCCACTGGAAGTATCTCTGGGGATACTCGCCGGGAAACTGGATACGACTGGGACCTTGATTTCTCCTGTACCATAATCCAAGTGATCCCATGGATCTAACATGAATGAAAACAAGAAAAACGGAGGCCGTTTGGTCTACCATTATTGTGTACTCTGCTCGTAGTTTGTAATTGCTTTTGTGGTTCTAGCGACACGCATAACTACCCCAAAGTGGTGCATTGATAAACTTTGGCTATAGATGGAGAAGCTTTGCCAGTGCTGTGCTCATTTGCCGTCGGTTACCTTCACCCCTCCCTCGGTATGGACCTCAACTGACAACCGACTGCAGAGCTCCATGACAGACCAGACACTGTAGTCTCTGATTTGTCAATCTACGTCTCCCTTGGGTTTTGCGGAGCTGATCTGCACTGGGATTACTTAACCTGCTGTTCCTCCCCGCATCCACAACATGACGTTCAAGGTTTACTGCCTCGGTGAAGTAGCTGATTGCGGATATACATGGAGACTTTAAACTAGAACCACGGCACGCGCTTCGCAGAAATGCTATTTTCTCAACATGGGCTCCATTCGTCTTCCTCCAAAGCCATCTCCAGACCCGCCTTGATCCACTGTCCTACCGAGATCCCCAGAAATTTGACCCGAGACAGCTCGCAATATTATCTTATATAGCGGGGCCAGACCTCCAAAATGGCCAGTACCTCAAAAAGACTCAGCAAGATAGCTGACCATCTGTCTACTTCGCTTCCTTCTTCTATAACTTCCAGTCCAAACGCCAACATGACTACCCAAATCGCCGACAACCTCCCCTGGGACCCCAACAGTACACATTTCCCCTCTCGAAAGGAACTCCCCAAGATCCCGGGAGCGCCGGAAGGTGCAGCCTGGGTGTGGGGGAAGGATGACGAGGTCTGTTTCTTCGCTCTAGACCTAGCCTTTAACCCTATTATGTCATACTAAGTATTCGTAGATAGGACGTCTGAACCTGCTCACCCCGGCTAGAGTCAAAGCCGCCGCCGCGGAGATTCAGACCGGCGAGATGTTTCGCCTGGAGTGAGTTTATTTGCTCATTTCATATACCAGAGTCCGGAAGTCTAATGCGCTATATTAAGTCTTCCGGTGCACGTCCCCGAGACACCGGCTTTCGGACGCGAAACCTTCCAGCACAGTATCAAAACGCTGGTTAAGGACGTCGCGTACGACGATATCTATACTATGAACACGCAGAGCGGGACTCAATGGGATGGATTTCGCCATGTACGTCTCTCACCTACCTTTCTCTATAAGAATAGAAAGAAAACTAACAGAAAACCTACCAGTTCTCCCACATTGACACCAAATTGTTCTACAACGGAGTACGTACATACATATACACACACATACATAGAAAACACCACACCCAAGCACCGTTCCCTGATACTAATAATAAAAATAAAAAAAAAAACAGACAACCTCCACCGACATCGAACCCGGCCCCAACTGCACCACTCGAGGCAGTATCCACCACTGGGCCGCCCACGGCATCGCCGCGCGCGCCATCCTGCTCGACTACCGCCACTACGCCCACACCCAGAACATCCAGTACGACCCGAACACGCGGCACCCGATCAGCATGGCCGACCTGCACGCCTGCGCCAAATCACAAGGCCTCGATCTCCGGCCCGCCGCGCAAGGTGGCGACGTGCGCATCGGTGACATCCTCCTCGTCCGCTCCGGCTTCGTCGAGCACTACCACCAGCTCTCCTCCGCGGAGCGTCATGCGGCTGCCACCCGCGCCCACGAAGACCTGGCCTGGGCCGGCCTGAACCAGGAAGAGGAGGTCTTGGACTGGTTGCATGACTGCTATTTTGCGGCTGTGGCGGGCGATTCGCCAACGTTTGAGGCTTGGCCGCCGGTCAAGGAGAACGAGTTTATTCATCAGAATATTTTGGCGCTTTGGGGTATGCCGCTGGGTGAGATGTGGGATTTGGAGAGTCTTGCGAAAAGGTGTAGGGAGGTGGGCAGGTGGACGGTGTTTTTGACCAGTGCGCCGGCTAATGTTGTTGGGGGCATTGGGTCGCATGCTAATGCTACGGCTATTTTGTAGTTTTTCTTGGTGATGTTGAGGTTGGATTCTGGTCCTAAGGGGCATTATGGGGATAGATATGTGGGTGGCTTATGTAGTTCTGGTTGACTATGTGGAATGGTCGTAACTTCGTTAGATTCGTGAGTATTAACATAGGAAACTTCAACTACTCTTCTCCCTGGCGTAAGTGTGTCAATACAACACTTCGCCGTTCTTCCTGTTCCTCTTCTCTCCTTGTAGGCTTCAGATGTATCCAGCATCTCGTCCTGTCCTGTTATCCAGATGACGTCCTCTCATACCAAAAGACCTGACGCATCAGAAGATATCGTCAGGCCACCGGAACGCATCCTCAGCCTTGCCGTTCATCTTTCCCTGAGCCATTGATTTCCGGTTCCGCTCGCGCCGCCCAATCTCCTTTGCTAGCCTTCGGTCTACTTTCGCGGCTGTCGCGGCTATATCTTTGGGCAACGGGGGCACGGGCGGTATGTAGTTGTATGTGTACCGTTGGTCCTTTCGCTTGCTTGGGGATGAATTTGGGCTTGCATCCGGTTGATCTAAATCAATCGGGTCTGAGTGCGGGTGGTTCTGTCGGGATTGGATTGCGTGCTGGTTCTCTTTATCGCGATTGTCGATCATAGTCTGCGCACTGGCGGATCTCAGATCGGCACGTCCCTTCTTCATGCGCAGCGACGGAGTGATGCCTCTGTTCCGAGAATTCGACGCCCTTCGCTTCGCTGAGGGCGACCGCTTGCTATGCGACCGCAGCGGTTGCGAAGATCTTCTCCTTCGGCCGCGCTCTTCGCTCGGGGAATGTGGGGTGTTGCTTTCGTCCCGCTGTCGTGGGGTTTGTTTGCGCTCGACGGAGCCGGGACTGTCGCCTCGGAACGTCTTGGGGAATTTGGATCGGCGAGACGAGTCTGATTGGTTGCCTTCCTCGGTGTGGTTTGTTGTGCATTCTTTCGGGGATTTGGGGGTGTTTGCCGCGCTGGCGGATTCGGGATCGGGCGATTTGCGCTTGAGTGATGGGCTGTCGATGGTCAACGACTGTGTTGTTCGCTGGCTGGGGGATTTGGCTGGGGATTTGGCTGGGGTTTTGATTGTAGACTCGGGCTCGATGGTTGTCGTCGTTGGTTCGGGGTCCTGGCTCTGCATGGTACGTTGGATTGTCTCTGATAGTGACAGCGGGGTAGCTGAGTCGGATGCAGGCGAGATTGGGGATACTGGGTCATGGCTGTTGAGGAGTCGCTCGGAGGGGAGTGTAGGAAGTGCACCGGGCACGAATTTCCTCTGGTGAGATGAATCATGACAGTGCGATCGCTCCGGGACCGGGGGTGCATCGTCGCCCATGAGCTCCTGCAGCTCTCGTCGCGCCTTCTCAAGCTTCTCCTCCAGCGTGCTCACCCGTCTCAGCAGCTTCTCTCTCTTTGACTTTTGCTTGCGCAGTTGCGGCTGGTCGGTGTCTTCGGATCGACGACCAAGGGGGATAAAACTTGACGTGATGCCCAGTGACGACCTGGCACGGCGGATCTCCTGGAACGAATTGCGCAGCGAGCCACTGGACTCATGACCCTCGCCTGAATTCTGCCTTGAGTGACGTCCCGTCGGCGGCTTGTAGTCCATCTTCTCCTGGATTGACTTCCACGTCTGGTCCGCGAGGTTGTTACTCGACTGCGACCCCGCATCAGCCATGTACTTGCCCTTGACGGCGCCCCGATAGCCCGCCTTCTTCAACTCCGCATACGCCTTCTCGACACGCGCGATATCATCGTCCGCCGACTGCTTATTCGCCTCAGCAGACGGCGACCCCTTCCACCCGGCGACATTCCCCCACCCACCAAACGGATTAAACGCGGACGCGATGGCTTTCCCGAAGCGAAAAATCCCCGACGACCGATGCGTCGGGCCATTCTGTCCATTGGCCGACTTGCCGTCGCGCAGAAAGATGCTGGGCGGTTTCTCACTGACGCTGTCGTTCATCATGCCCTCCACGAACCGCGACCGGCGGCCGCGCCCGCTGGGACCCGCCTGACGTCCGTGCCGGCCCGAAGCGTTGCGCGGCGACCCATGGTCGGTCCGGGAATTGTTCCTACTATGAAAGGGCGAGCGCCAGCGCGAGCCAGTCGACCCGGTGTCTTTCAGCGGGGGCGGCGGTTGCAGTTCCTCCACGGGCCAGTCGTTGGAGCGACGGCGCTTAGCGGAGTGCGTCGATCGGGGTGAGCTGGCCGGGTGTGCGGAGAGGGCGTAGTCTTCGTCCGCGTCGTCAAAGCGACCGGAGACGTCAGAGGAATAGTCGGAGGAATACTCCTCGTCGTCGTAGTCATCGTAGTCGTCGGTGCGCGAGTGCTTGCGGGACCGGTCATCGCGACGACGACAGGCGGATTCGAGCGTTTGGTGTAATTGGCGGTCTGCTTGGGTGTCGTCTGTCGACATCTGTGCTCGGAGCTGATGCGAAATCGTCAGCAAGGGTTGGCCTGGTCGGAGTACAGAGCGCAAGGGAGGAAGAAAACGGGGCCTCAGAGCTGTCAGATTTAATTGTCAAGGATGGACCAACCTCGGCACCCAGCGTCATCCCTACACTCTTTTTTGTTTTTTTCCCGTTTTCTCACCTTGTCCCCACTCGTTTCTCCGACAATGACGGCGCCAGTCACTACTAGTATTTGATCGGGTGATCCAAGGACAAGACAGAACGAAAGAGTTGACACCGTGAGAAATATAGCAGACGAGGGGAGAAAGAGGAGAAAGAAAAGAAGAAACGAGGAAATATTCTTGTTTTGATTGGGGGGGTTGAAATGAGGTCACTGTTTACCTTTTCGTGTGGATTGTTGTTGTTGTTGTTTTCTTGTTTGGAGAACTAAATATGCGCCAAGAAGGCCTTAGGCTGTCCCATCTTGATTAAGGCCATCCAGCCGATAGTTATACTCCCTCATTCACCGTCAATGCATATTGTTTTGTTGTCCCGGTATGTTTCGCCGGGGAATCTATGCAGTATGTATGTTTCTGTATGGAATGAACGACGATCAGTTGTGAAGCTAAGTAACTCCGTCGATTCGATCGAATGTTATCTTGCGGAGATATGTGATAGAGACCAGAATCTGTGCGCCAAATATTTATCTTAAATTCCAAAGCTCCCAGTACAAGGGCTCTGTCTAATACGTATGCCGTGGTGGCTGCCATGTTCTGAAGGCATGCACCTGTCACACTGCCTTGGGCGTTGCATCTCTGCCACGTGATATCGTTGCTCATAGTGTCACGTGGTGTGAAAACTATGTCTGAGGCACTAGATATACTTGAAATGACGTCAGAGTCCCTTGAATAGGCAAGAAGAACCCAGATCATATCACTCTCGCGCAATCCTACAGTCCTACTAGTAGTACTCCTGTCACACTGCAGCCAGAAGATGGTGCATAAAGCAACGTACCAGGGGAAACACTGTAGGGGCCGCGCGGTCTAGTGCTTACTAAGTGGTACCATTGGTATTTAATTTAACGGTCAGAGTGCTTACAAGTTATGCGTATACCAGTGCGCTCCAATGGCAAGAGAAAAGACTAAAAGATCATCGATAATCAGATTGGTTGACTAATGAATGAACCCATATACAACTATGTCATTCCACCAACATCAGTCGTGGCACAGAACAGTGTCCAACCGCCCATCATTCCTCATAGCATCACCCCAAGGGCTTTCCAAGTGACTTCCCCTCAGTTCAACCCCGGACCAGTACCGTGCCTCTCGTCCCCAATACACAGTTCTGGTGACATGACACAATCTTAGGGCTTGCCGTCTTCTCTAACCTTCTCCATGACAGCCCTAGCCAAGCTGTCCATGCTGTCGTGAGTTGAAAGTCCGTCCAGAAGAAGATTCCCGTTCCAGTCCTTGACACTGATTTTGCGCACATGTCCTTCGACCGATTTGTCCCGGTGCTCAAATGTCATGGCAAAGCGCCAGTCAGCGTCGGTGAGGGCCTTTCCCAGCTGTGTGGTGTTGGGATGGCAGGCTCTGGGTCCCCAGATCGTTTGGCCTTTATATTTAAGTTCGCCGATGAGGGTGTGGCCTTCCACGGAGTGGCTTTTGTGCTCGGTCCAGACTTCCATGGTTCTTGTGGATGAAGTTAGCCTTGGGAAAGACTCTTGGGTACAGTAGCTTTTCATACCTGTTTGGTACTGTAGGGATAACGTGTGAAGATGTCTGGTAGCTAGGGAGCTTCGTGCAAGGGAAGGGAAAGAAAAGTGATGGTGCTGATTGATACTCGACAGCTTGGGATAGGAGTCCCTTTATATATTCGATAGAGCCTAGTAGCCAACCTGTACTTGAACTTTGCATGTGGACAGAAGTCCGAGACCCGGGCCTGAGCGTCTACACCCCTTCGCCTGTCATGTCTCGGTCGCGGGGGTTGGCAGCCCAGTGAGCAGGTGGCTAGCTGAATCCATGATCATTTCCTCGTTCTGCTATGCAGAATACAGCTACTGAGATGGACCAAACTCTTGATGGCGTGGGGCTGAGCTGCTGGTCTTGACAGGGCTCGGTCATATCCATGAATCATGTTATCTGATCTCCATCTATCGTTTCTTGGTGGCGGGGTGGTTGCCAGTCGAGTGAACAGGGGGCGAGCTGAATCTATAACTATTTCCTGTTTTGGCCATACAGACTACAGATACTGGGCTGGAGTGGCGCCCTGTTAATAGAGCTGAGCTGCTAATCTTGGCAGGATTCGGCCGTTGTATCTGTGAGTCCTGCTGTCAGATCCCAAAGTGTCTAGCGCGGGGCAGCTTTATGGTTGTTTGCAGACACGAAGTAGCAGACCTAAGCATCTCTTGCCCCTGTCATTCCTCGGTACTGGGGTACTCTTCAAGGTGGTAAGAACGTGGCGAGCTGAATCTATGATTGTTTTCTCGTTTTGTTATTCAGCCTGGGAATACTGAGACAGATGTCTCAGTTGAACTATTCCCTGCCACGTTGTCCTGCTCATTGTTCAATGCACCTATGGAAGGTGACCACAGTCTTTCCCTTGTGGCTATACTAATGGCCAGCAAAGGCTAGAAACAGACCTTTCTTGGTAGCCTTACGTTTCTGCAAGTCCTCGGAAGCCCATGGACGCTAGAGAGTGGAGAATCATGCAGATGGATACTACTGCCGAAGAGTTCTGGACCTGTCGGCTAAACTGTCCAGGCAAAGATCAGGGCATTAAGCTTCCTGTCAAATACATTTCCACCACATATACGTATCGTAAGAATATTGTACCCGCTCAAGTTGCGATTCTGCCTGTCTCGCAAGGCTGATATGATGAATAGGTTGCTAGAGCTTTGTCGCTGTCTGCTTACAAAGGGAGGTCCGATTTTGGTTTTGATTATTAGATAGCTCTGGTGACAGAATAGCATAGCATCCCATCCATATCGTCGTAAGACATCCGATTATGCGTAAAATACCATGCATATTGATGTTTGGTCAGGAACTCATAAGGTGGGGTGCAAGACCCCCGCGTACTTTGGCACCTCACCTCTGCCACTAGAAAGGCACGACCCGAGGACTACCAAGTCTGCCAGCACGCGTACTACATAGCTATTAGGATAGAGGCGTGACACTACTCCCTTCCTAAAGACCTGATTGGCAGCTAGCCTCCCCCAGAGGGAACCTTCGAAGATACTAGTAGGTCACGGTACGGACCGTGCGTGTGCAGCGGTAGTCTCGACCACGGAGAATCAGTAGACTGCGGCAACATCCTCAATATCCATGGATATCCGCAGCTCTCTATCTTCTGATTATGTGGCTACCAGGGAAATAGGTAAATGTCGAGAGAGAGAGAAGGGGTTCGAAATTATGCATGTCAGATGTGGAGGTGGGTTTTCATTACGTATTAATGTCAAGACTGCGGCCGGCTTTCGGATCGCACCGCGACTCTAAATACACGCAAGCGAAGACCTGCAGGTTGCGCTTGGATGTCACATTGCAGCAGATGGGGATGATACTGGAATGCTCTTGTGCTGCCTTTTCAAGCATCTCCAGCTGGCAGTGTAGGATGTAGACCTTATACATGCTATGAAGATATGTGATTAAAATATCTTTCACAAGGACTGTGGAACTTTCATCCTCCTCGTGTCGTCCTGTATTTGTGGAGAGTGGTGAGTCCTTTGCTTGCCATTTGCTAAGGATCTTAGAGGAAGATAAATTCTCTGGATGATCAATTTCTTAGTTTTTCGAATCAGATATATCATATCCTCAAGTATTGACTTTCAATCACTCGAAGCTACTTCTATAAAATTTGACCTCATTCTGCTAGCAACACATAATATCCAGGCTCTATATTGTACAGCTCGCCGAAGTCATCAACCAAGAGGCATATCTGTTGTAATGCAGAGGAGCATTGAGTTATAGTACTTTCTTTTGTAGACCTAAGGGTTTAGATATAGGAAGGATATTAGACCAATTGGAAATTGCTCTAACTGAACATGGACTTAGTATAAGGATGAGAATAGTACTACCCCCAGACTTGTTCGACTTCAGAATCTAGGGACCCCGTCTGGGCCCGCCTCCCACCTGGCGCAAGGCTGAGTTTTCGGTGTGCTGATCCTTGTCCATAGAAAGCAACATCCCCCGAATCGACTGCAAGATGACAATTCCTGGTACAGACCAGCGTAAGACTATTGGGAACACCTTTGATGTGACCAGACTCTCCACAATCGAAACATAGACCGCTCTGCCATCGCTCCTGCTCAAACTCAATCAGCTACTTTTCCTAGGGACGAATTTTGTCTTGCAATTCTCTTTCGAGTCTAATAAATTAAGGTGATGCAATGCATAGTCTTCTGTGTGATGGGGTTGGCCCTATTTCTACATCAGGTGGGAAACAATAACAAATCGACCAAGGGGATCTGTATTGAAGGGGTACCCAAAGGAAATCAATGGTTAATTTGATGTTCGCTGCATACTGCTCCAGTTACGACACAGCCCCTATTGTTGGCTATCTGTTCTGTGGCTCATGGCATACAGGACTTCATCTGTCTCTTAGCTCGTGGAAGTGCTTGTTGTAAGGGATGTCAACAGCTCTGGACGAACAGTTCCTGTCGAAGGGCATATGTAACAGTCAGAGAATTCTATCCCTTCTTTACTAGGTTTTACTCCTCTAAGACTGGCACCCGCACCCTCGGCGGGTGGTAGTGATGGCAGGCCTGATATAAAACTCGCGTAGGCCAGAGGCCAGATAGTTGTAATCTCTGAGTAAGTTGCAGTCTCATTGATAGCGATGAAAAGGGAGTCGGGAAGTTATCGCAGTTCCATAAAAGGCTGCGCATTCCTAGTCTCCATCTCAAGACTCTTGTATCACATCTTTGGAGGCAGACACATTTCCTTTGACGATGGACCGTATTTTATACCAAATGCATACTACTAAATTAGAAAACCCTGTATCTCATTCTACCCAGAAAAGAAATAAACATAGAATGGATCCACACATAATAAACCCCTTGTCCGCACCTTTCTTTGAAGTAGCCCGTGAAAGGATATACAATGGCCATGAAAGACACCACTATAGTAACACAGAGAACTAGTAACTATGCCCCAATAAAGAAGATAGCTATCAAACCAACAAAGAAAGTGGAACCGATTAAAACTGGCAGATATAATATCTTAACAAGTGGGCGTTATAGCCCAGGGGTTGAAAGCTTATACGAAGTAAGAAATCCATTGTATTAGCTATAACCATGTAAAGCATTCGTCGATGATAAGAGGTACTGCTATGCCCAAGTGTATAAAGAGGATGAGTGAGAATGTACATGGTTATGCAGGATCGACTTGTTTTACTTCCTGAGCTATGTCGGCTCATTTGCGGTGTCTCTTCCTGGAATGTTCCTCCCCTTCGATATTTCTTGTGGAATGACAATGACATGTGCGAGGAATGTTAATATTTACTCTGGGTACATGCTCTTTCTACTCCGTATGGCTTCTGAATTGAGAAAGACACTACATGCCCTACAGAACATATATATCGATACATCATTGGGTGATAGTCATGTCATATACAGGTTAAATAAATCCAATATATTTCTGATATAGAATGAAGGTCGTCGATCTGATCTGTCGCCTACGTCATTGATGGCATGCCAATGGATGGAGCATGGTCATGGGTAAACAAGGAAATGGTCGAAGGAGTGGAATCAGGCATGTCGCATGTCTAAGGCCCCGGGATTGTCTCGGATCAATGCATCCACGTTGCGCAAATGTATCACCAAACTTTGCGAAAAAATGATACGTTTTTGATTGCTCACTCGCTTCTATTCGCGGGAAGGGAGAGGCCCCAGGCTCTTTAGCATGCCTGGAAACACATCGGATAATAAACATGAAAGCTGTCGTATATAAAACGAAGACAAGAACAATCCGGGGAATATCTTGGAAACCACATGCAGAGCATCATATACAATAATGGCAAAGATTGAGAAAAGAAAAAGAAAAAAAGAACGGTGGTATAAACATCAAAAGTCTGGTTCGTTAAAAGTATCCACCTGAAGCCCGCCACACCAGAGAACGTGAGAAAAAAGGGGCAGATTACGTTAAAGAAATCAATCGGCGACCGTTCGCCAAGACGCCGTCCTATATGAGCGGGAGTAAAGCACAAATCAACTGGTTTTTATGGGAGTGCAGGAGAAATCTTCGTGGCCATTCTCCCGTTGGCTCGTTTGTACGCCATTTCATCGCGCGTATCGGTGTAGAAGTTCCGACCGGCATCCGACAGCCTGCGAGGATACCCATCCGTATCAGGGCGCATGCCGTTGTAGAGGGGACGGTCATCATGGCCAAACGAATCTTCGTATGACCGCTTGGACAAGCTGGCACCCGTATCCCACAAGAACTTCTTGCCCGCGCCGATGTCGTGACTGGGGCTCTGAGAGATACTGCTGGATGGTTGAGAGAGATTGTTGGGGTACTCTCCTGATAAGGCCTTGAGGGGCGGAAGGGAAGGCACCAGACTCGATGACGGTGTCTGAGACCGGGGTGCCGCCGATTGAGCCATGGAATGATATGCGTTCGGATCAGACGAGCGTGGCTCGCCGGA
Organism: Aspergillus pseudonomiae; assembly: GCF_009193645.1. NCBI lineage: Eukaryota > Fungi > Ascomycota > Eurotiomycetes > Eurotiales > Aspergillaceae > Aspergillus > Aspergillus pseudonomiae. The sequence continues at coordinate 180,569 of NW_022475998.1, forward strand.
TGGCATATTTAGTGGCTTAGGCGGTTCCAGACGGAGCGGAGGCAACCCACTCTTGGGATAGCTGGACCGCTCCGTGGACATCCGTGACGACGGATAGGGGTAACTGGTCGTGTCATATTCGGCGCTCGTCGAGGCATTCCGAGCATGAGAATATGATGGATGGGGAGAGAACGGGGCTGACAACGTAGACGCGGACTGGGGAGTTGGAGGCAGTTGGGGAGCTGAATATTGAGTTTGAGTTGAGCCAAAGGAGAGGTGCGACTGATATCCAGTAGTATGGGATGGTGCCGCGGGAGGAGCGGGAGGAGCGGGCGTAGAAGCCGCGGCTGGTGCGGGAGCGGGAGCTGGCGGAATTGGTCGTTGGTACGGCTGGACACCCTGGAAACCATACTCGGTCGCGCCAGAGGACCGGCGCTGAGCATCAGCCCCGTAGGGGAACGAGGGATCCACAGTACTGATACTGGTCGATCTAGGCCGTTCAACTGGAGTGCCTGCGTACCCATGCGTATCCGGGGTAGAGAATCGGTCAGAAGATCGGTAGACCCTCTCCTCGTCGTAGTCGTAGTCATCCGTGCGCTTCTCGCCCCGACGTCTCATGCGGACATCACGTCGAATCCGCACACGACAACCCTGCTCTGCAATAACCCGACTCAAGGAGGTACTCGTGGTCAATCCAGGGAACTTCTTGGCGCTAAAGACGGTGAACGGAACAGAAACGACCTCGAGACGGAAATCCAGGAATGATTTCGGCGCCATTGGTTTCGATGGCATTGCGTTGGGCATGGAAGACTGGATCGGAGCATTCTCGTTCGCATCCTTGCTGTCCTTGGTTTCCTCGTAGAGATGGAAGTTCAATCGATATACACCCTCGTGGCGCACGGAAAGATCTGGGAAGATGAAGTAACCGGCCTGAGATGGGCGGTCCAAGTAAGCCACGCCGGCTACGGGCACACCAGTCAATACTGGGCATGTCGGGTTCGGAGCAAAACGGCCTTGGGCCATGGGCCGAGCGGTTTCTAAAGTAGCGAACAGGAAGAAATTGGCGTTGTATGCGAAGGTGATATCGGTCTTGTTCAGGTCATCGTTGGGATCGGACTCGTATACTCGAAGTTCGACGACCGGTGGAGGATCGACTGGACGACGGTCCGCGGACGCTATATGAAGTCAGAACCATCAGCTTGATTCACTGTCCGGGTCCCTATTGCTAGTTGGGTTGCATACACTTCGCACCTGCACCGCAGGCTCGCGCACGCTCCGGTTGCTGCATGACACTGAGTTTGTATGTGAGCTTCTTGCCTTCTCGAGTGATCCGGCTGACGGAGGATTCCGTCTCGTTCGGCGGAGGCGCCAAAGGAGCTCGTGTCGCCATCTTGACTTTGGTGCGAATAAACTGCCAGGATTAGCACCACCAGACTCGACGGCCACCGTAATTGAGCACAATTTCATGGTCGAAATCCAAGAATGACCGGGCAGCCATGTAGGTTAGGACTTACTTGGCAATCTCACGGTCCAACCAAACAAATCACCGCTATTAAAAAAGTGCTTGCGTCAAGCAAGTAATCTATCCTCGTTTTGCCGTGTGTAAATCTGGTTTTCTTCTAGTCTGTTGATTACTTCGGGCGTGACTCCACGATTGCAAGCCGTGACACCGACCAGTCGGCCAAGAAAAATCCAGACAGAGAGCTAGGGTAGTGTCCAAGTAGCCTGCGCGATGAAGAACGAGAGAATCACCAATGTCGACTAAAAGGGGAAGGGAGGAAGACTAATAGAATTAAAAAAAATAAAAATTTTTTAAGCTGGGTCTGCTGCGCCGAAGCAGGTCAACAGACAATCCAGCGATTGACCCGTCTGGGATGAGGAAAGAAGGTATGGAAGAGGAGTGACAAAAGTCAAGTTGGTGATACGGGGGGCGAAGAATAATGAATGGAGAGGGGTGGAGCGAGCGAGAGAGAGAGCGAGGACGGGAAAGTCAAAAGGACCAGTCAGCCTGGGAATCGGCAGGTACACACACACTATCGCAACTAACTATAACACTCTAACCGTCTGGTCTCCAGCGCCGTGGTACTGTAAGATTACCGACGGTGACGGTTTCCATCATGCGGTTCCAACAACATGGTGATCGGGTTGACGGCCCCATATATTTCTAATATCCCAGTACCATGGGTCTACGAGTCGCATTTCTGCGTTTCAAGTACTCGTTCGTTCTAGATTTACGCTGTCTTCTCGACTGGGGGCATCAGGATCAAGAGGAGATGTTTATCCGTTCTGACGACGGGAAATCGGGATAACCCCGTAGATACATGGTGTATGTACTATGTACAGTACTCCGTACTTTCTCATAAAACTGGTATGTAGGATGGCACTAACTCTGCACGACTGAGCCGATATGGTGGGTATTGGGTCAGCACGGATGGCACTAAAATGGGGGGGGAGGATGGTGTCACAGAAGGAGGGGACAAAAGGAAGAATGGCCGATCCAGTGGGAAATCAGGTTAAAGGCAGGCGGTTACGGTCGCTGGGTCATGGAAACTCCGGTTGGCTTGGCCGTGGGTTCAGTGGAGTTTAGACATTGGCTGCATAACAAATAAGCTGTGAGAAAATCCGTCTCAAAAGACATCCCGGGAAAACAGTAATAAGAAAAAAATAAAAAAATAAAAATAAAAATAAAAAAAAAAAACACCTGAACAGGCAGTTCAAGGGTGGAGAACAAGGACCCACTGAGCAACCGACGGGGGGCTTCGAGGTCCGTGATTCCAGAGACCAGGGTAAGAGTAGTACAGGAATTACACACAAAGGAAGTTAATTTCACCCAGCCTAGTCTTAGAGAGGTATCGCTGGCGTCCATTCAGTCAATGAACACATCGCCCTGAATGGCCGGAACATCGACCAAGCGGGGAGCCTAATCTCAGGAGGGATTGTATGGCTGAAGTTAGTTGTTTGTGAATACCCCTCGAAGAACCAATTGAAGAAAGCAGGGAACGCTGTCACGGTAGACAGTGCCTCCATCATGGATCGTTTAAGGACGACTGATCATACACCAGTCCAGAGGAGGCTGATACGTCCTATATTTAGCGATCTTTTTTGGCTCGTCGGGATTTGAAAATCTGATAGTGCCATGCAATCAGAACAACAGATCGAGAGCTGCATCTTGCAGAGTCAGTAACTATCCGGAGCGAGATCCTCCCGAGTCATTATCCGGGGAGGGGAATTTTCCTATGAGCAATGGTTGTATAACAGTACACTGTAGGTACAGTACTCAATACATGGACCCTTGGTTATTGTCCCATATACCCGTTCCGGTCGGGTTCAGCTTCGAGAAAATGGGGAGGAAAAGGCAACCTTATTTAACGCTGTGTGACGCTGTACAGCGTAAGGCATAATTTATTCTCCGGTGGACGGAGCCTCTTACATACGTTGGAGGAGTTTTATGTATGTATGTAAGAGTATGGATGTTCCCGGTCGCAAGTATTACACGGTACCCAGTCCAACGGATCGACCGCCCGCCCCAGAAGCCTGGGAATGAGGATGAGTTTAAAGGCCAACTCCTGTGTAGTAAGCTGGCCCGAGCTCACCCCTTCTTTGTCTTCTCCTTTTCCCAAGTTCCCCCCATCCTGCAGATTACATTTCTGCGCCGAGCCCGCTTCATCCGTTGCGAATCAAAACGTGTGCCACCGTCGTGGAACCACATTCTTTGACCTCGAATTTGACGTCTCTCTTTTTCCTCTTTGCCTGCCTTGCATGGCCTGACAGTTGTCGATTGGACTCGGGCGACATGAGGGAATACCAGCGCATCGCGTTGGTATTCCCGTCTCCAAACCTATACCTCTGATGAAATCGTCGATGAATTACGGATACCTACGAGTAACTTCCTTGCAAGCTGGTAAAAGCGATCAGGTAAACTAGTAGGAGCTCATAGCTGCAGCAGAGTGGATAAGTGATCGATCCCCCTGGTGTGAAGAGAAACACCGATCCGGTAATCCTCATGGGTTGGAACAAAGGACTGGACCCGATCTAGCTCGCAAAGAAGCAATAAAGACTTTTCCATCACAAAGGAGCACCAGGTCGAGTCCAAGGGACAATCTAGCGGTCAGTCAATAGATCATTGAACCGAACGAAATCAAAGTTCGAGTCAGAGACAATCCTTACCCGAAACGGTCCCGATCGGGATTTGGTTACACCAAAGCAATTCCCGGTACGGAGCACAAACAGTATGACGGTGGCAGTTGGACTTCTTCCAGACCCAGTCTGTACTCCAGCCTCGACGCATGACGGTGCGTGCAAGTCCGGATATCGAAATCAACTGGTCCGTTGCGAGAGAATCAACAACGCATCGTACTTTGGCCTTACACAATAAAGCACATAAAATGAAGAATTATTCCTATCCTGGTGTAATTACGGGGTTATCAATGAGTCTCTGCATAGTAATACTCCCGTCCACTTGAAGACGTGGTCTTGACGCCAGCCATTCCCACTACGGAAATGCTTCTAGGGTAAAAACGGGTAAGGCGGGAAAAGCCAAGAGAATCCCAAGTGTTGAACACTGGGAAACTTTTGCAAGAAACCCACTCGGGCGGTCCGCGCCGAATGGGGATGCCCCATTCCAGCCATCGTGATTTTTGGTTCTGTTCGGATCATCCGTCCGTCCATCTTTATTTATTTTTTTACATACCAACTTGGACAGCTCCCCCCAGCTATGAGCTCTTTTGGGGGCGAGAAATCTCCTCGAATTGTCTAGAGCAAAGAAGCTCACGTTGGGATCGACTGACTCGATAGCCTCCTCTTGCCAGGGCCAGTTCGTCACCTAATGGACGAGGATCGAGGGCTAGGACTGAAGAGGTGAGACGACAGCACCGAATAAATCCACAGGCGAGATTAAAATACCCCCAGGTTGCCAAGCCCCACTGTAGAGAGAACCATGGTCTTACCCCTGTCTTCTCGGACAACGGTCCTGAAGAGGGAACAGGGAAGTGTCATCCATGTCCATACCAGGCTTTCATAAGACATGCTAATCGAAATGAAAACCCATAACATTCAGTATTATTACCCGAAGACGTGGTCGGATGATTATGAATCATGGTGGCGATCTCTCCCAGGGAGAACCTGAATCAGGTTGAATTCTCTGAACTGAGATTTTCAATGGTAGCTTCTTTGACAGTCTTTGACAGATGATAAAAGCATCAAAGAGACCTGGTTACTCCTTCATGTCAAATCCATCCATATTTACTTTCTTACCAGAAACAGTCCAGATAAGTGTAACCTTAAACAGACTCCCAATCCGCTGACCGCTGTCATGTGGCATTCCGCCTTCGGTATTGGGGAAGTTGCGCAGAGCCGAAGAACGCCTTGAAACTTTGCATACTCTGCGCCATGCATGACCAGATTGTCGGGTCTACCCGCATGGGATCTTCTTCTCCTGGCTGCTGACTGCGCCAACAATGACGCCTCCTGGGATTGACAAATCGTGCTTTTTCTTTTTCTTTTTTCTTTTTTCTTTTTTTCTTTTTTTCTTTTTTTTTTTTTTTTTTTTTTTTTTTTTTTTTTTTTTTTTTTTTTTTTTTTTTTTTTTTTTTTTTTTGGAAAACATGTCCACACATCGATACTGTGTACGGCGTACTCCGTACATACCCCACACATATCACCATTATTATGATTGCTGGGACGAATGGAATCCCAACTCTCTGACCTTGGTCTGTGTTGACTGAGAGGGGATTAGTGATTCATGTCCAATCAATAGTCCATCCATCACTGTATCACACTGCCACTAGACTACTTGCGAAGCTAACCTTCATTTTAAAGGTACTCCTCGTTGTATCACCTCTTATCAACACCCCCTTCGGCAAAGATACTCCGCGGAATGCCTCATGACGATACTCCACAACGGGTGTTTCCGTCGGGGTATACAACCATATTCAACGAGAGGATGCCACCCCTTACGTACGCTCCCTTACGCCTGCATACATGGAACTCTCCAAGTGAATATTTCGGGATATTAATATCTCATGCCAATACTTGCGATCAGCTCTTTCCTATCGCGTCTAGCGAATAATCCCGGTCAGGTGATGACATCATCCACTAATTCGAGTACCTCGAGAAGGGGTTGTGGTGTGCTACAAGATCGACTTCCTACCTGGGTTCTGTGTCATCACCAGAGATCGCAGGAAAAATCACTGTGCTTCACCCTTTAATATGGTGCAAATGCAACCTACACAGGACTCGGCGCGTTGTGATCTGCGACACGACTACGTTGTCGCAATTCAATGTTCTATATTCGCTGAACATGTAGTTTAACTTTGGGGGTATAGAGAAGCTCGAATTTGTACTCTGTACAAGTGGACTTGTTTAAGCCACCTCCTAAGCCATCGGCAAAATCATGGAAGAAGGCCAGACCATCATTGCTGAATTCGGGAAGTGATTGGCGCCTCTGAAAAGCTCCCTTTAGATAGAGCCGACAAAAGGAGAGACCACAGACCTACTATAGGTTGACTGCCCAAGGAAGGAATAAGGAGACAGGAGTTTTGTCGTCTCCCGTTCCTTGTCCTGTCGTCAGGATGATCGGCGTTTCTGGGGCTGGCATTCTCGAGTCTATACCGCTGACACTTGTCTAGTGACTGTCGTTGGTTTCCAATTGACTGTCTGCAGATATACTTCAGCATGTAGGGTCCAGATATCAACTCGACCTACCTCACCGGTGGAAGACTACGTTCATGCGAGATAGGAAACACCGACCCAGAAGGTATACCATAAGATGAACTATCATCCGACCCCTGGGCAACCAGTAAGGGTGCAACATTGCTCGCAGCAACATTGAAGGCATCTAATGCTAAAAAGAAGGCAACCCCTTATCGCGATAAGCATATAATTATCTCCGTAGGAAGATTCCTTCGCCCTCGGTACTATACTTTGCCATGTCTCGGACACGCGGCAAGCTTCAGCTGCAGCATGGAAGGAGTGCTGGAAATATGCGGGTACGTTAGATTATCCAAAGGCCTGCAGATTATCTGAAGCTTTTGTTAGGAATGGGGCGGAAATCCTCAACACGAGTCTAGCAGGACCTTCCAGTTGAGGCCAATTTCGCTGGTATAGCATTTCGGCTCTCTCCCGAAGGCCTGACAATGACGCCCTTACGTCCACCTATCTATGCCTTACTTCGTGCTACTAAGAGGACAAGCTGTTTCGAGGAATCTTCAGTAGTACTCCGTCCGCAGAAATTGCTAAGCTTACAGCCCTCGCCATCAATCCCATCACTATTGCTTTTATGGAAGCACCGGTATGCCCTAATTGGCAGACAAACCGTCTCTCGCAAGCCGGATTCTACAAAACTCGATAGCTCGCGTAGCACAGTGTAGCCTCACTCATCAATAGAATCTGCCCTAATTAACTCATCCTAGCACGACACCATGGCAGTAGCTTAACCCAAAAGACAAAAGGCTCGACGCAACGGGAACAACCAACGCATCTATCTACATGACACAGGATAGATCAGAAGCTAAAAGCTCTTTAGTGACACTCGCTAGTCCCCACCGGTTCTAGTCGACCGTTGCACTCGGATAGCGGCAAGAGAGTTTACTATGCGAAGTTGGCAGATGTGATCTATCACAAGTCTTTCGTATTCCAGGTATTCAGTATTCCTTCCCCTCTCGTCTAGCGGGGAATAAGCAATTACCGTAAATATCAATGATGGTATTCGTCTTACTGTCCCGTATTACCCTAGGTCCTGCCAGACCCGATCCAACCATGCAGGAATGTTGATCGTGATCTCAATGGTCCCTCGGCTAGCTGCTCAAAATCATGCTAGCAAGAATTAGTCCCCCGATCTACGCGAAGAGCCAGGACAACAACTTCCCCTCTGCGAACTCATCGCCGTTTTTAATACCATGTACGTAAGAACTAAAAATTGGTGCCTCCTGTGTATCCACGCCCAGAACCATGCACGTTTCGTGGAATCTCCTACGCAAGGGAGGCAGACCTTTTATCCCTTTTGCAACGGCAGGGCAGTCGGCTTGTTCCGACCCCAGCTGAAACATGGACTGGAGGTATGCAGGCGGCGGGAAGGGAGGTTGAAGACTGAATTCCTCGGTTATGCACGCCTCGTGGTGCGGTTAGTTTGGTTTTTTTTTTTTTTTTTTTTTTTGGTTTTCGCGTGGCTGCTTGGTTGATGGTTTGCTCTGTACTTGAGTTGGGGTATGATTGGGTCACTAGAGGTTGGGGATTGACGTAGGTTAGTTGGTTTAATATGTAGTTTATGCCTGAGGTGCAGATGAGATATGTCATTGTGCAGGTTTGGGGGTGATACTGTGCTGGTAGTGTAGTGAGAGTGGTGGGTTTGTATGGATTAGATTATTCGGATATATGTAGTTTGCGGTTTAGTGATGATTCTACAATGCCCGGGAAGGATTAGCTTGCTAGATATGTATTTGTTTCGTCCTGAAGATAAGGTCGACATATCTCGGCACCACTGAGTCAGTCTCTTGATCCAGTATATATCTGAAAGTAACAATCAAAAATCTGCAAAGTCTGCGTATTACATAGTTATAGCACGTTATATGCGAATATTCTTGTAAATAATACAAGTCAGTCCTGAATAGTGTGCTTCTCCGCTATCAAGTACCATTGCGTGCCGAAAATATATAAGCAAAGGAAAGGGATGAGATGCATTATATCTAACACCTCAATATCTCTAACACTATTCATATTACCTTCGACATGAGTACTACTCCAAAGGAACAGCAAATAAAAATGGTCAATTTATATCAAAACTTGCGTGCGCTAAGGCCTTTGGACACACGGTGCTGCGGTTCGAGAGATGTTCCTCAGGACCGTCTTATCTTCCGTCTCCAAAGTTCAGTATGGCCAAGATGGCAACTGCGAGCTCAGATTTTAACCCAAACTATTCAAGTGTATTGCCGTTTATTTTATGTTCTTCCGATATTAATATCCACCCTCTAATGATCGTCCCAGGCTACCCCCGTGAAGAGCAGAAGGGGAGCCTGACAGGAAGATTAAGGATGAGGTGTAAGAGACTAGTGCTTTAGAGCAGTTGCAGCGGGTGATTAAAAAGTAATACAAGTTGGTTCCGCGTAGTTTAGGGCTCTCACTGAAAGCAGTTTAAAATGGTTCAAGAGTTGGGGGTGTGCGCACAGTATTCTACGATGAATTTCGAACCAGTAAAAGATTGAGAAAAAGAAACGAATCAAACTAACAAGGTGCTCTAAAAGTGGTGAGCAAGCTTAAAGGACAGCGTCTTCCGTAAGAAGATAGGTCTACCAATTCTGCTTCAGCTGCAAGAGGAACTGAAACTCCTCTTCCGCTGCCCTGCTTGCCTTGAATATGCCTGTTCTGCAACTCGTCGTAGTCATAGCACTGCTCTTCTGAACACCTCTCATAACCATACACATATGGACTGACTCTATCACGACAGCGACCCCTGGGGGCCGTAGAAGGTCCTCAATGGTCTGAGCGATCTGCTTCGTGAGACGCTCTTGGACTTGCAGTCTGCGCGCGTAGATCTCGGCAATTCGAGCCAACTTAGACAGCCCCAATACGCGGCCATTGGGGATGTATGCAATGTGAACCTATATCGTCTTGTCAGATAGTAATGGCCCACTAAATATATCGAAAAACAGGGGAAAGTGCATACCTTGCCTACAAATGGAATCAGTTGATGCTCACACATACTGAACACTTCAATACCGCGGACCAGGACCATCTCATTATGGTCTATATGGAAGATGGCATCTTTTCCGATGTCGTATGCACTCTCCCCATACCCTTTGGTGAAGAAGAACATGGCCTTAGCATACCGTTCAGGGGTTTTGAGAAGGCCCTCTCGATTGGGATCTTCTCCCATGTCCTCCAAGATGCTTCGTATGCTGGCGGCTATTCTAGCTTCTCGCGATATTTTTATGTGCCCATCGGGGCCTTGGGGAGAAACATTCATGGCCTCGTTTTAGCGGTTGGGATTACAGTGAAATCAGGATATACGTACCTGCTTTGCCATCATTGTCTGCACTTACACAGTGATTACCATTCATGGTAGTGATGGTATCCTCAATCACTGGCCTTTCTGACGATACAGCTCTCCTGGCGTCCTGAACAAGGCTAACGTGGAAACCTGATTCTGAGAGCGTCATGCTGTGTGATCTGACGGAGTTGGATTCAATTCTTCAGGAAGCGTGTGGCAGCTAGTGTACCCCAGTAAGGTTAGCGATATCACCGATATCTACTGAACAAAGCAAGCCAACGGAAAAGACTCTACCTACTCCAAAGTCCTTATAAGTCAGATTGGCTCAGCTGAGTAACATCATCCGGGGATAACTATGGGAAAAGATAAAGTTACTGAAGAAAGTAAGAGGGAAGACGGTGGTCTTATTTCTCTGAACGGCGAGTATGTCTGCTGAGCTACCATATCCATCTTATTCACTGAGTTCTTTGTTTCTTATTTCTTTGTATGCTATATTTACCATATTTCCATAGTTCCTGCCTATGACATAGGGCATGGTGGGGAAAGAATCCTGCTAAACATATTTGGAAGGCCAACCAGCTCCTCGAGCAGTAATCTTTGGACCTGAAGAGTCTTATACCAGATATGGCATGGTGGTTTTCACCCTGATTTTATGGCCCATGGCTTACCACTCCCAAAAGAGAAATTACTGCCCGGTGAGGTTTTCAGTACCAGAACAAGTATAGACCTGCCAGCGAGGGTCTCTGAAAGATATTGACATGGATCCATATTAAAACCGGGCACATATCAGGCTCCACACCGAACAATTTACATAGGAAGCGAGGGGCTATTAGTGGGGCAGAGTTATATCTCTATGGAAACAATTCACTTCCATACCCATATATTGGAAGATATCACTTCTACTTCACTGCGCTCTTTTGTTGCTGGACTTCCATCGTCTGCCGAGGATCAGCGACCTGCATTGCACCCCACCCCAAGAGTCTCACGTGGCATTGCACGTCGCATATAAGATATCACTGTGAGCTTCACATCAACCATCAGTTGCGCCATCCACATACTCGTACTGAACCGTCATGGCCACCCTAAACTCCCTAAAGGAGGCATTGAAGCAGAAAGCCACAGCAACGCCGTCCTCGAAACAGTCGTTGTCCGACACACAGTACAGCGCTGGCTTCGATATCTTGGCCCAGGGATCAGAATACCAAGACTTTATTATTCCTCAACTATCCCAGCTGCTAGATCCGCTCTTCAGCTCGCGGATCCGTATCTCGATGCTAGAGATTGGACCTGGCCCAAAGAGCGTGCTTGGATTTCTGCCCCGGGGTCTAAGACAGAAGATCAAGAGTTACGCTGCCTTCGAGCCTAACGACTTGTTTGCTACAAGGGTGCAAGAATGGCTTTGCCCTTCTTTGGAGACAGAGTCCCCGCTGCCCTGTCTGACAGGCCCACCCGACATCCATCGAATACCATTCGTTCTGAACAGCGACATAGGACGCGGTGGCAGTATCAGTACGAGTACTAGTGGTGAAAATTTGACCTTATCTTATTCTGTCATAGTATGTACGGCATGAAGCCCAAGGACAAGTTCATTGAACAGGCGCTGGACATGCTTGTTGAGCATCTGCAAGGCGGAATGGTGGTGGTTTTCCATCGCGAAGGGACCCTGCGTCTCAACGGATTAGCATACCATCGAACAGCTTGTTTCCCTACTGGGATTGTTCGCGTGATGGAGGACGACGAAGTACTGGATACCTTCGCTTCCTTCATCGCGGGGTTTGTCATGCAGGATACAGGCGGACAAGGCGATCCGAGTCGAGTGGCGTACGGTGTGCCGCGCCTTGTGATGTCGTGAAGAAGCTTATCCACACCATCTCCTATTTAGCTCTCCCAACGTCATGTCGGCCTTTACCAAACATGCGACCACGTTGCCGGAGTTGACGGCACGGGTGGCGTTGGTGAAAGATAAGACGGTTAAGAACCGGGAGGCTCGCCTCCACGGCCCTGCTTCAATTGTTAAGCCCACAGAGGTACGGCATGTTCAGTAGTGCGTTCAATGGGCTCTGAAGCACAATGTCAGTCTGACTGTCGTTGGCGGGGGTCACAGCGGCCACTGCCTATGGCCCAACGTCGTCTCGGTCGATATGAGCGCTTTTGACCAAATACACATTCTCTCGGCTGGGAAAGCTGGAGAGTCCAGTTCTGAATCCGATTCCTTGGTTATCGTTGAGACCGGCTGCAAACCGGGGGATATCGTCCGCAAAACCATGGCGGCTGGCCTAACCGTACCCCTGGGGGCCCGCCCAAGCGTAGGTGCCGGACTATGGCTACAGGGCGGCATTGGGCACCTGGCTAGGTTATATGGGCTCGCGTGCGACGCCATCATCGGTGCCGTGGTGGTCAGTGTCGACTCGAGCGAGGTCCTCTGCATCGGCCATGTACCAAGCCAACACCGCCCAACCGGTGCCGTGCGCCCAAAAAACGAACCTGATCTATTATGGGCAATGAAAGGTGCTGGGACCAACTTTGGCATCGTAGTAAGTGTTACCTTCAAGGCGTACGTGGCTCCGGTCCACTTAGTTCGAAGCTGGGTTATCCCGTTGAGTGACGACCTCGAGGCGCGTCGCAGACTGAGCGATTTTGATAATCTCATCGCCAGCAAGCTCCCACGCAACTGTTCTGCAGATGCGTATCTGTACTGGGAATATGATCAGCTGCATCTTGGCGTGACCATGTTCGAATCTTCCACGACTAGGCCTTATATCTGAAACATCCACGTCCACGCTCGCACCTGTGGACGCAGGCACAATCTTCGGGATCGAAGGCAATTTCGATATTGTGGACAGCGTCGGTTTGTTCGAGGCCGAGATGTACATGTCCCAGATGCACGGCGGACACGGCGGCTGCAAGACCTCTGCGTTCAAGCGATGTTTATTCTTAAAAGGTATCGGAGCAGTGGATGTCGCCAACACTTTAGCGACGGCCGTTAAGACTCGTCCTTCGCCATTCTGCTATGTCCATCTGCTTCACGGTGGTGGAGCGGTCAGTGATGTGGCGGCTGATGCCACTGCTTTCGGTTGTCGAGACTGGGATTTCGCCTGTGTGATAACTGGTGTCTGGCTGTGCGAGCAAGACGGCATCGAGATCGCCCAAGCTGCCGAGCGGTGGGTATACAACGTTGCCAGGGACTTGTTGCCCTTTAGCAGCGGGGTTTACAGCGCAGACCTTGGGCCGGATCCCAGAGACGCCATCCTGGCGGAAACGGCGTTTGGACCGAACTGGCCGCGCCTGGCCCGTCTCAAGCACTGTTCGGACCCGCATAACGTACTGGCTTACGCCTGTCCACTCCCCAAAGCGCCGGTTAGGCAGAGGCTCATCATTCTTGTCACGGGTGACAGCTGCGCCGGCAAGGACTATTGTGCCGATATCTGGGTCTCCACGTTCCTCGCTTACACCCATAAATCCCTCACGGCGCGTGTAGTCAGCATTAGCGATGGGACTAAACGAGAATACGCGACGGCCACTGGTGCTGACTTGAGCCGTCTGCTCTCGGATCGTGCCTACAAGGAGCAGCACCGGCCAGCATTGACGGCATTCTTCCAGGACCAGGTGCGCCATCGACCTCGGCTGCCAGAGGAGCATTTCCTGAGTGTAGTAGATAGCGCTGCAGATGTAGACGTGTTGCTAATCACCGGGATGCGAGATGAGGCGCCGGTAGCAGCCTTTTCGCATTTGGTGCTAGATGTCAGACTGCTCGAAGTCCGCGTTCAAGTTACCGAAGAGACGCGGCGGGCTCGCGGAGGGTGCCACGGCGGCGATGACGATGGTAACAACAAGAACAACGATAATGGCGGGTCGAATTTAACGGCCTTGGAGCACCGCCCCTGTCTCACCTTCCACAATGACACGACCGGAGACAAGGCGGCCAAAAGGTTTGCCGAACACTATCTGCTTCCCTTCTGCCACCAAGACCTGCAACGACTGGCCAACATGGTGCGCCAGGTACCCGACTTTCCACGCCCGGGCATCGAGTTCCGCAACGTGCTCGACATTTCCCAGCAGCCAGGCGGGCTGACTCTGTGCACATCTCTGCTACAGTCTCACTTTACCGGTGACTCGGCCAAAGTCGATGTAATGGCGTGTTGCGAGGTCGGCGGCTTCGTCTATGCATCGGCGCTAGCCTCACGGGTTGATATACCCTTGGCGTTGATTCGCGAAGCCGGTAAGCTTCCCCCACCCACCCTTTCAGTCGTCAAATCTCCATCGAATGTATCGTCTTCAGCATCCAACGGTTTGAAAGAGAAGAGCATCGAGATGGCTCGGGATTTGATCCCCGGGGGCGCGTCAGTGGTGGTGGTGGTAGACGATGTGCTTGCCACGGGGAACACACTGTGTGCGGTACTGCAGCTCTTAGATAAAGCTGGCATCAGTGCGGAAGATATTAGCGTCAGGGTCGTGGCCGAATTCCCTGTTCACCGTGGCCGGGACTTTTTGCGGTGGCGTGGCTTTGGGGGAGTCAAGATTCAAAGCCTTTTGGTCTTTGATGGTGCGTAGGAAAGGGAGGGAAGGTTAAATCCTAAGATATTCTCCGTCGTTCTTCTTTTAGGTTTGATATGTCCTGTAAATGAATTCTACATATGATAACAAATGTTTTGGGAGTCTGGTGGTTTGTGTTATCTTGTCATCTTGGATTTATTTCCCCTTCGCTTTTCTTGTACCTCCCCTTCGGCTCACAGACATAAGACTTTAATAGATTAGACAGGTCTTTGAGAATCGCATGAACAGTCTTCTGACATAAAAGTTACAGATATTGTTCCAGGAGAGTGGATACCAACGATAGTGACTGTAAATCCTCAAGGACTTACCTAAAGAGAATAATAGGCAGTAACGTACCGATTGAAGGCTCCTCTGCCGTCACTACCAGGGACTCGGATTTCTAGTTACACTCATCTTCTTTCCAAGTACCACTGACTGACTGGGAACCGGGCCAGGTATGCTCATTCACTACATCAGAAATATGGTCAGTTCGTCGTCATTGCCAGGAAATAATTTGCACACATACAACAAAACTGAGTAGGGTGCTGTAACTTCAGGCGTGGTCGTCTGGTTGAGTCCAAATGAGGTCGATATTAGTGAGTATGCTGCTTCAAAGGAGGTTACTTGTGAGTATAAGGTTAATCTAAATCTCAGCCAATCCCTTTGTCTATATAACCCAGAAAATAATCATCAATGATCTAAAAGTGAGTGTAAGATAAAAATAGCTTAAGAACTGGAACTCGGGTCTTGGTGCCATCTGTGCGCAGGCGCTAACAAGGCACCCGTTCCTGGCTATATCAAACAGTGGATCCAGGCTCCGCAACTCTCAACCCAGTGAGCGCCAAAGTTGATTATCCTCTGGTGCCCTGCGTAGGGCAGTCCTCACTTTCATTATCCTTTCTTTTTCTTACTATCCAGTCATTATGGTAGGACCACCTCCTTCAGGCATTACATGGCTCGATGACGACAAATGGATAGGACGCGAGATAGCATTTGGTGAACCCATTCCATCAAAATGGAGGATTGTTCGAAAAGTCCATGAACGCGAGATCGTGCACACTGAATGGGAAGGGCAGCGGTTGGACTTCAGGGCTGAAGGACGTGGTGTTTTCCTTTGCACCAATGCCGACGGTAAAGAGGCCGTAGTTAAAGTTCGGTTCCAGTAGGTTCTTTTCGTATCTCTATGCACATGTGTTTTACTTAGTATACCGCGCCTAACACTTGACATAGAATCCCATTCATGGGGACATATTCTAGCTCCTCTGAAGAGAGAGCAAAACAAGCCAGACACGATATGGGCGAAAAGACTCTGTTTGAAATTGATGCTCTACGGTGTCTAACGTAAGTAGGCTGTTCATCAAGCCCAGCTTTGCTCGGGTGGACGCGCGAAACCCAAAGCAATACCGACTGGGTCCCCGGGGGATATATCGAATATATCCTAATGGAGCGGGTGCCAGGGGTCAGACCGCCCGCTTATTGGCACCCAATGGATCAAGAGGAGAGGGATCGGCTTTTAAAAGCATTCAAGGAGGCATATATGTGAGTTTCTGGTGGTTCTACTTGCTTGTACAGTGGTATCTTATACATTTTTGCAGTGAGTGTATGGCTTGTGGCAGAGTACATTTGGACGAGGGAGAACGAAACCTCATTTGGGATAATAGAGCCGGGAAGTGGTAAGTAGACAGTCTTCTCCATTATGTAATTCGTGCAGCTTGCTTATGGTGTCTATTCATTAGCTACATTGTTGATTGGGAAGATGCGTTGGAGACTACTCCCAAGGATTCCTGGCACGATAGGAAGTACAAGCAATATCTCCTGAAATGGGACTGACGCCGGAATAAAGCCTGGTAGGCGCTTTAATAGCTTGGCTAGGGCCTAGGCTCTCTTATGTCCATCCTTGCTCCAGTGATGCATGAGGTTCTAGATGATCATATAGTACTGTTGCTCAAACGATGCATCTAACTTTTAGATACCTATTAAGTATTATACTATTTGTAGAGATGATGAGCGCTTGAAAGGTTTGTGACCCATAAGGCCAAAGATGCTGCTTGGTCAACCTTATTGAGAAGACCACGCATCATCAGGATTCACCGTCTGCTAAGACCTGAATAAAAGTAAGTATGAACTTAGAAAAGAGCAAGGATACTGCTTCTCTCCTGCCGCACACTCTTCTTTACCCATAAGTTTGAAACCTCCCACGCTAGCATGTTAAGCCCCATCTTTGTTCGTTGATATTGTCCGACTCGCCATTTGATATACGATATATACAACTATTTTCTATCCTTGCTGCTTATTCCTATACCCGCGCGTCAGTTTCACGACATGAATGTATGGTCAGCAATATACCCGAGTCATTCGACGACCTTCGTTAATCGTGTCAAGTAGCTTGTCCGTGGCAGACTCTGAGGGATGATCGACTCAAGACTTCAACTGCCGGTTTTGATACAGTGATTTTCCAGAGTCCAACTGAATATATGCCTCTTGGCTACGCTAACTAAGGCTCCATTTTATCTGCTCATGGTACCTTAACTGCATGCCACTTTGAAACGCCCGTAGGCATCGGACACTGCGAAAAGAACTAACCATACTAATGCAGAAGCTTATTTCTTGACATGCTCTTGGCCGGTACCGGCTTCTTGGACTGCACCAGACCTTGACACGTTCTGAGGCGAGAGCCACTCATCTTGGCGTCCCATTTAGAGACTACTCATGGAATAATAAACTTTGTCGGAATAGTTCCTACTTGGGTACTGAACTGCAACTGGAGGATGTAGAAGAGACATCGAATCTCGCATGTTTGAGGATAGCTTTGACCTCGTGTGTGGAATGCTAGTAGTATCTGAGGTACGGTTATGAAGAATGTGTATCAGGAACAGAGACCTTATACCTGATATAGTAATGCCATTCAACAACTCCCTGAGGAACCGCCAGGGAGCAACAGTCACTCCCTCAGATATAGGAAGAAATTACCATATATACTTCAGCTAGTTCAAAGTCATTCTCTGGCATACGTATGTACGTAGATAGCGAGGTAGTAGAGCAGAGTAATAAAAAATACCGAGAACTATCACCCCCTAATATTGACCCTATACAGCGGAAGAAGCCTTCCATACTACCTTAATGACCCGTTTCTGAATACCGAGGACTAAAAAAACTAAAAACTACTAAGACCAGAATAGCTAGGATCTGCTCTGGTAGAGCCCTGGTTCGCTACATCCCTAGAGCTTGTGTATTTCGTCAAACGATATCCTTAATCAAAGTTTCCCAAATTGACACCAAGAAAGCATAGTGACGGAATTGCCAGTCGGGAGTGCCTCAAATTGACCACTGACGCATTTGTACCTTTCTGCAAATATATTTCTGTATTAGGTAGTCATTTTAAAATATTTAGACAGGAAACAAGCTGATTGACGTGCCTTGTGTTGACTCCTTATCTGTGAAAAGGACTTGAGCTAAAATTGCCACATTCAGTACCTTGGCTGGTCTTCCTGATGTGGTTCGGGCAAGTCCTAACAGTAGGGGGCAAAGACATGGAGTATATCGTCTGGGGACAGTAACCTTAATCCCAAAATCGGGAGCCCTCCACTGCAACAATCTACCCGACTCGCAAGTCGGGCGGATATTACGCCGCAAGGTTAATCAAGTAGTATATCAAGTGGGTAGTGCTTGCGAGATCCTCGCCCCACACGATTCGCAAGATCCACTCCGTCGCAGCTGGTGAACGGTTGGAAACTTAAATCACCACTAAGAGTCTTTTGCTATATTGTCTCCTAGAGTTTTAGAGACGGTCCAATGTATCATTTTCTTAGCTGAAGCCGAGGTGATGATTTAGTGATCAACCGAGCGAGCACTCAAGGTTCATAAGCTATTGGACAGACAATGTAAAAGCCGCTGCATCCCTTCTAAAAACAAGAGAAGGGGGAAGGAGAAAATATTCTAACTCTAAATATGGCCACCGCAGGGATTGAACGTCGTGTGGATATCAAAATTGCTTCATCCTCAGAGGATCTTTATGTGTGGATGGCTTTACTCGTCTCAGACGTTCACCGCATCGAACCCCGGGCCAGCCATCGTCTTAGCCCACGGCCTGGGTGGAACGAAAGAACTTAAGCTCGACGTATATGCCGACAGGTTCAATCAGATGGGATACACATATGTCGTCTTCGACTATCGTTGCAGCGGTGGATCGGAGGGTCTGCCAAGAGGTCTGATTGACTGGCATCAGCAGCAAGAAGACTGGAAATCTGCCATCAAGTATACGCGTCAGCTGGAGAATGTCGATCCAAACCAAGTCGGCCTTTTTGGAACATCTTTCAGTGGGGGCCATGTCATCCAGCTGGCCGCTACTGATAAAAAAATCAAAGCAGTCATCTCCCAATGTCCCTTTACTTCTGGCTGGCAGAGTACTCTTTGTACAGGGATTGCAGCCGCTCCGAGGCTGGTAGGGCTTGGTCTTTTGGACGTTCTTTTTGGCTCAGACGAAAAGCCAATAACTGTACCACTGATCGGGAAGCCAGGTGAGGGTAAGTGAAGACCGCTTATTCTCGGACAAATGAAACCAAAGAAGCTAAAACCTACTATAGCGGCTCTGATGAATGCTGCAGACGTGCTCAGTACCTTTCCAAAACTTATCCCAGAAGGTCATCCGTTTCAGGAAAGAGTCCCTGCCCGTCTGGCTTTAAAGATTTCTCTCTTGAGACCTGGCTCTTACGCATCTAAGGTTGAATGTCCAATCTTTTTTGGTATATGTAGTACAGACTCAGTTGCACCTGCAGGCACAACCTTGGCATATGCGAAAACAGCACCCAAAGGAGTGATCAAGTGGTATGACATGGGTCATTTTGAAATCTACTATGGTCAATCATTCGAGCAAGCTATGCAAGACTATAAGCAGTTTCTCCAAGACTCTTTGCCAATTAAGGGTTAGGGAGAGACATAGCCGAACAAACCATACCTTGGAAAGGGATATTTTGTGGGAGTATTGGTAAACATGATATAGTCGCTTCGTACAATTGATGCGGACTACCGCGACTTATATAACACCATCTTCTTTTCCAGTATTCTGATCCATAATACATAGGCACTTGGAGTTCCTGGCGATTGTGTTGGTCTTGACACGATGCCTGAGGCAGAGTATTGATATAGGCCTCCAGAGGAGGGCCCTATAAGATATCAGTGTATTATAATCTCTGCATCCAAGGACTTGGTTTTTCCTAATCCGGTACACATTGTATTTGCTTCTTTGACTTTACATTTTGCTTTCTTAGAGTTAATGGAAGAGAGGGCTCTTAGGGCTAATGTACGGTGGAGATGCAAGTACTGAAGAGGTGGTGAACTGTAGATGAATTTATTGCCAGCTCTCTCTCGGTTATCAAAATCACGAACCGATGAAGAAATGTACCCCATCCAGATCAATGAGTGTATTGGATTTTGTATAATTTGTATACTATTCTCGTGGTCACTGATGATCTATAATGGCCTCCCCTGATTGGCCAGTCGGCTCCCGCACACGTCTTCCCGCGTCTTTCCACTTGGATGACAATCTTGAGTTATCGACTTGACCTCCACGCATATGGATCTTTTATCAGTCCTCCCGGACTTCCATACCAAACCGTACGCGCATATACTTCCGCCTTTGGAGAGAAGCAAGATAACCACGGTTGATCTCATCACTCTCGATACGCTTGAGATCGCGAAACGCGCCCACGTGCCTCCAGCCGATGTTCGTCGGTTGTGCGCCAGCGTCATCAAGGCGCTCCATCATGATATCGGATTTGAAGATATCGATCAGCCCGCGTCTGCCGAGCCGAGCTCCAGTATCAATGATGACCTGCCGATTACCCTGGGACCCACGACAAAGCTAGACCTGTCGCAATGGAGCGCGATCAGCACTCTCGACACCGCATTAGATGAGCTGTTGGGCGGCGGGGTACCAACTAGCTATGTGACGGAGGTGACTGGCGAGAGGTACGTGCGTCCATCTACATGAGCGGTAGCTTCTGGGAGTTGGACTGACCAATCTCGCAATCGTCAGTGGGAGTGGTAAGACACAATTTCTCCTCACTCTGTTGTTGGCCGTCCAGCTTCCTTCACCTCGGGGTCTGGGGAAGAATGCCGTCTACATCTCTACAGAGGCCCCCTTGTCGACGCCACGACTCTCCCAGCTCGTTTCTTCCCACCCGTACCTCTCGACCCTGCCTCGCGATCGTGCCCCGACGTTGGAGAATATCCTATCCATCAATGCCATGGACCTCGAGTCCCAAGACCACATCCTCAACTATCAGCTCCCCGTCGCGATTCAACGCTACAACATCGGACTCGTTGTCATCGATTCTATCACCTCCAACTACAGAGCAGAGCATACCGCACACAATATGCTAGGCCTCTCGACTCGATCGGGGGAACTCACCAAGCTGGGACAAATGCTACGCAATCTGGCGGTACAGGAGGACATCGCAATTGTGGTCGCGAACCAAGTCTCCGATCGATTCGATGCCATGGACGGTCCTTCAGGATTCCCAAGGATAGGAGGTTTTGTACCTGGCAACGGATCCCCTTCTACTCAACCACAACAACTGCAATCCGCTCGCGAGCCAGGCACCGCGTCCCCCTTACCAAGGGTCCGGGCAACCGAGTCCGGCAACGTCGAACTATCCCAACATAACGCTATGCCTCCATCTTCTCCCTCTCCCTTCCCATCTTCACCGTATGCCGCCGAAGAAGACCCGCAACAGCAACCTTTCGACGGCTCATACCTGGTGGGAAACCCGGTGCGCAGTGAGATCCTCAGCCTGCTACACCAACAGCGGTTCTTTACCGGATGGGGCGACTCGCCGCAGTCATTCCCCCCTAGTTCATTCCCAGGCTTCCAGAGACCGTCGCAGAAGACACCAGCCCTCGGCCTCGTGTGGTCGACGCAGATCGCCTGTCGAATAGCCCTAAAGAAAGAGCGACAAACGGCCATAGATCCCCTTCTTCCAGAGAGTACCCCTGCCCCATCAACAGCCAAAGTACACCCGGAACCGGAGGCACCCGATTCCCCCGCCGAGCGAGAACAGCCCCAGTCAGATCCCCCAGCAGAGACTGTCGCGGAGGAAAAAGACGCGGAGGAAAAAGACGCGGAGGAAAAAGACGCTGAAGCCGAAGCTAGTCCCGAGACTGTTTCTGTTCCTGTCCCTGCTCCAGTCTCTGAGAACAAACCGAGTAGCTCGCAGCTACCACCCTCCTCGCCCCAGCCGCCCGAGCGTCCTGTCCGGCGTACTATGAAACTCGTCTTTGCGCCCTGGACCGGAGGGTCGGTGAACGAGCAAAACGAAACCCAAGACGAAGTCAGCTTTACGATCTGGAAAGGTGGATTAAAGAGCTGTGAATAGAGTTAGGCTTCCTTCTCCTTTCTGCTATATACCCTCATTATGCCACCCTCCCCCCTGGTCTAATACTCCGTAAGATGTAAATTTAAGGTACGGAGTGGAGTACACGAACGGAATACAGTACAGTACATATAAAGCTCAAGCTTTTAGTATGTTTCTGCCTAGGTCACTGCAGAACTTAGGCTATGGGGCTCATTTTTAGTGCCTTCATCGGCGGGTCGCGGAAGCTAAAATTCCCCGCAGTTCCAGAAATCTTAAACCGTTGCTTTTCCTCTCTCACTCTTATTCTCATTCTTCGACATCCTGGCTTACGTTGCACACTATCCGGATCCATATTCAGAGATTTACTTCGCATATATTCGATAAACGGTCTAGATATTTAAGTCTATGGGCAGAAATTGACCCAGCAGCTTGTAACGAGTTGTTCGTGTCTAAACAGTGACGATGGAGATGAACTTTTTTGTTTGACGGAGGTCATGGATGAGAAACCAAAGGCTCTTTCGCTGGAAAAATGACAAAAGTATTTGTCGTGAAGGATAACAGAGATGGTCTAGGTCGAACATACACCCAAAAAACAGACGCCCCAGATTAATCGCAATTAAAGCAAAAGCTCAACCATGAGTTTCCCCCAGATCTCATGCCCCATATACGCCTTCAAGTTGATCGATTAACTCGCAGCTGCTCTATGACGTGACGTGACGAGTGTCCAAATCGTGATCACTCGATCCTGCGAGCACCACACAGGAAATTTCAAAATAAACTCGTTCTATATCGACAAACACATAATCTATTTGGAAAGCTTGGCCGGAGGAACTCCGACGCCGTTGGTATTACGGTAGAAGAGCACACCTTCGCCCTCGCCCTTGGCACCCTCGGTCGGCTCGACCCAGTGGCAGACACGGGCGCTGGTCCAGAGAGCCTTGAAGAATCCAGTCCAGCCAGTGTGGGCCTCCGTGCGGTAGTGCGAGCCCATGACCTTCTTGATGGCCTCGCTGGCCTCGTCGGCGTGGTAGAAGGGGATGGTGCTGACGTAGTGGTGAAGGACGTGGGTCTCAATGATACCGTGCAAGATGTTACGGCCGACAAAGCCGAAGTCACGGTCAATGGTGGCAGCGGCTCCACGGGCGAAGTTCCACACCTCGGGCTGGTAGTGAGGAAGAGTGGGGTCGGTATGCTGGAGGTAAGTGATGGCGACTGTTGGCAACTGTTAGCACATGTCTCGCTAGGTCATGAAAGTTTCGAGAGAAATCTTACCCAGCCAGTGGTTCACCCAGAGGTAAGGAATTCCATACCACACCAGGAGGTTGAGCCAGCCATAGGTGGAACCAATGTAATAGAGGACGGATCCGGTGATGGCGAGACCCAGGTCACTCAGGACAATCAGCTTAGCATCCTTGGCCTCGTACAGAGGGCTGCTAGGGTTGAAGTGGTTGACACCGCCGAAGTAGCCGTTGCGCTTTCCCTTTCCACGACCCTCGGGCTGGCGCTCGTGGTTGTTGTGACCGGTAACGTTGGTGATCAGGTACATGGGCCATCCGAAGAGCTGCTGGAGAATGAGGTTGAGTACAGTGGCGATAGGAGTTTCCTCCATCAATTCGTTCAATTCGTGAATGGTCTTGCCGACGCGGGAGGCATACTCATCGCGGGTCTTGGGGACGAACACCATGTCACGGGCGATATTACCAGTGGCCTTGTGGTGCTTGCCGTGGGAGATCTTCCAGGAGAAATAGGGTACCAGCAGGGCGGAGTGGCAGATCCAGCCAACAGTGTCGTTGAGAACCTTGGAGGTGGAGAAAGCCTGGTGACCGCACTCGTGGGCCAAAACCCAGACACCAGTAGCAATCAAACCCTGGACGATGGTGTAGATGGTCCACAGAGCAACGCGAGCCGGGAGAGAGGGAACGGTCTCCGGGGTGACATAGTTGTGGAAGACATAGAAGATGGATCCCAACATGGCTACATCACGGAAGACATAGTACAAGCTGGTGAGAGCTTTCCGCTCGTAGCAGTGAGCAGGAATGGCGTCACGGATCTGCTTGATGGTGTAGTCGGGGATCTTGAACTCATTTCCATACGTGTCCAACATCTTGCCCTTGTTCTCGGACTCGGACGCAAGCGACGAAAGGGAAGTCGAGGACGGCGAATGACGAGGACTGTCAAACGGAGATACCGACACACTGGGGACGGAGGAATCCGTGCCCGGGTTGCGGTTCAGCGCCATGCGCTTAGGGATAGCTGTGGAAGACATTGTGGTTGTCGTCTGGAGTATCCAACGAGGGGTCCCGGGGTTGCTTTCTCTGATGGTTCTTTGTCAGTACATCGCACATTGTACATGGGCACATGGTCGCAACCAATGGAGGGAAGGGATGTGCTTCTGCAGGCAAAAGCTATGCTGTGGACATACCAATGGCTCACTCCAAGGGGTTGGAGGTTACACGATATCAAAGGATCCTGAAGGATGAGAGCTCCCTGGCAGCTGATATAGGAACGAGTGGGTATGGGGTGATGTTCAGCACCACTCCGGAATTGCCCAGGCCGGGATTGAGGAGGGGAGGGTAAGATATTAGACGAGCTGAAGAAAGCTGAACAGAGGCAACAAAAAAGAAGAAAAGAGAAAAAAAAAAACTTCAGACGTTAAGAATCAGCTGAAGGACATCGGCCCGGGGAAAAGGCGTGGAAGGGAAGGAAAGGAAGGAAGGCCGCCCCAAGCAAAGAAAAAAAAAAATTACAGACCAATGGCGATTGATTGGAAAAAACCCAAATGGGCAAAAAAGGAAAGGAAAAAAAAAAATCACCATAAGGTAAGGCACCCGAGTGGAAAGGAACCAAGCATTGTTCTGGATGGCGGTCCCTTTCCATCTGGTAATTCTCGTCCTTTGGGGAGATCGACGCCGTATGGAGCCGTGCAGGAGAGGGTAATTTTGTGTACCGTTGGGGTTCCATGATTGGCCAGGACTCCTGGGTTTTGTTACCCGTGGTGGTATTTGGGAATACTGATCTGAAGTTTGCTGCCAGCATCCTGTCTTCAATTCGCCTCCAGACTCCTGAGCCTGTACAACCAAGACTCGATCGACTGGCAATTAGCCTGTTTCCTGACATCCTCCCCTCCGTTACTCACGCTGCCGAGGGTCAGGCACATCAGGCGCATGGTTCAGCTACGGCTAACTTCTCGTCCTGCATGCATATGAACGCGAGTTTCCACCCACGGTGACGAATGGCCGCTCAGGACACCTACATCGCCCAAATGTTTGCTCGGCAGGGCTAGCTGAGAGTATCTCTCATCATTTCTACTAGTCAACTGGTCCAGTTTGACAACGACTCGAGCATCTGCAATCGTCCATCGAGCACTGGTCATGAGAAAGCCACCCCTAGAATAGACCATTATTTGCTTATCGTGATCGATAACATGAATTCGGGAGTATGTGGCGTTATCCTTTGCGGATTGAAAAATACACAGCGGGGAGTATTCCCATTACGTGGCGATTGCCAGGGACACCAAAGAAGCTGGGGAGCGCTTACCGCCTTCTCCTGTCTGCATGCCATCGGATCCACTTCAACTGCAATCGCTCTTGGCTTCTCAACAATCCTCGTCCGATCATCAGTCCACTTGTCTCGCTGGTGTTCGTTCCTAGCCAAATTAACCTTTTAGAGTTACTAAGGCAGGCAAGTCGAGACGCTGTCAGCCCGAGGTATCATGTGCAATGGGCAATTGCCCCCTCGCTGATTGGCACCACCGTTCATGGCCGGTGGAGGTCGGAGATGACTCGGATCTTAGGTCGTCGACAGGTGTGGAGGTCCAAATGGATCTCATTACCTACCTTATTCCATCATGACTCGCCTCACATCCTCCACGAGTTTATTGGGATGGGATTGATGTCGAAGAGCATAGAGGCGACAGTTGCCATCATGACCACATCGATCTCAAACGTAAAGCATAACCTCCTCCATTGGCGAGCAAGAAAGCCGCCATGTGATGAACTCAATCCCCCGAGATAAAAGCCAAATCGAGAATTCTCAAACTCTCCCCGAAGTCAATGCGAGGGAAGTGTATATCAACTACGTTTCATGTTTCATCCCGGACTAGATGAAAGTCCATATCATTATATACTTCAACGTGGAACTATACACTCACCAACATACATACACCTACCGTACCTGTAGAACCACGAAGCCCTACCCCTCAAGATACCTAGGTACAAAGCACCCAGTATCCTACATCACACCAAGTACACATATATACACACATCCATACATACATATACCACCATCTACTCCAACACCGAAACCCAAAATCCAAAGACAATATCAAACAAAAGCGCCAAAACAATCAAGATAAGCTCTGAGAATGACAATGACACTGATCAACTGTAGATAGATAATCCCTGATTGGCAGAATCGATGTGATCCTGGTGATTGGACTAGTCCGTACCAGGTAGGTAGTAGTTGTTCCTTACTTTTACGAAGTACAACTTTGTTTTCTCTTCCACATGTGATTCTGACCCCTCTCGTGTCTTCTATTTCTTTTACTTTCATATAAAGGAGGTAATTTATTTATCTCTTTCTTGGGTATTATCATCGAGGTAGGAATACCTTAACAAACACCCAAACAAATAGATAGATAAATTAGCAACAAAGAAACAACAAGTGTAAAAATAAAATGCCCTACAAAAAACATAAAACCAAACAAAACAACAAAAAAAACCACTCAAAAGAACACAAAAAAAAAAGAACCGAGTAGAAAATGACTGTGGCTAGTAAACTGTAAGGATCATGACTGTTCTGTTGGGGGAGACGCCAATTTTTGTTGAGGTTGGATCGGGTGGGGCTCTGAAAGGATTGTCGGTCGGCGCTAGAACGTCTTGAGAAGTCAGAGAGGGAAATTCGAAGTCGCTGGCCACTGGATGAGCCACTGCGGTATTTTGAATTTGCCTTTTCTTTTCTCTTTTCTTTTTTTTTTTTTTTTTTTTTTTTTTTTTTTTTTTTTTTTTTTTTTTTTTTTTTTTTTTTTTTTTTTTTTTTTTTTTTTTTTGGTATGGGGCTAGACCTTTTTGGGTGCCT